>NC_081526.1:33776524-34001524 GCF_030273125.1 Centropristis striata | reverse complement strand
TTGGAACGGGAGGGATGAGGGCGGGGGTATTTAATATGTCACTAAATCACTGGTCAGCATGAGTCACAACATGTTTACTTTTGTTAATTTTAACCAAGTTGCTTTGTTGCCAAACTTATCCACACCCCAAACTCAGCGTGTGTACAACATGCTGGACTATGACCCTGCAGTCATCCGCCGCAACCTCCTTCCTACAACTTTCTATGCTGTTCATTGACTGAAAAGGCACTGTCAGTGCACATAGTTGCAGGAAGCTGCAGACATATAAGGCAAACAAACAAAATTCTAAGAGACAGGGTTGGAAGGCAAAGCCAAAGAGACCCTGGGACAGATCCAGTACAACCTATAGGGAGAAGGAAATATGGGGTGACCTGTTTTATCTGCAGCCACCAGAATCCAGACTTGAATAAATGATGTAATTTAGATTGAAATAGAATGTTATAAAACCAATGGTGAAATTGGTTTCCTAAAAATATGTTTTAAAAAATGAAGAAAAAATGTTTTAATGACCAGCCAATGATTAATCCAAAACCTTTATAATTCTCTCGGGCCGTATCCTCCTTTTCTCCGAGGTATGGAAACATTCATTTTTCTAACAGCCGGAAGCGACCTCACCATTATGCAAAAGTAGGTGACAGCCATGAGAAAGACACAAAGTGAAGGAAGAATATTCTTATTTGTTGATTAATTCAGAAGTTGTCTATTTAAAAGATAACACTCATGCTTGTTATTGTTGAAATTCGGGGGGGGGGGGGGGGGAAGTGGGTATAAAAACTTGGATTAAAAAGATGAAAGAATAATTTAACAACTTAACTTTGCCTCAAGCCATCACTAAAGACAGTGCATTGTTAAATGGAATTGCAGTAATGACAGAAGTAATGCATGCTAACAAAGGAATAACAAAACATTTTCCTGACATCTTAAAAAACTTTTTTTTATATAAATCATGTCCTTCAGGTGTCTAGTGTGTCTGTCTGCTTCTGTTTACCCTCCCTTGCTTCTCTGTGTTTTCTCTTACATCCTTTCCCTCTGAAAACCCACCAGACACTCTGCAGAAACATCCTGAACACTGAAAAGGGGGAACAGATGGAATGAAGCCTTAAAGCATCTACAGGGAGCAGCAGCTATGGTAATACAAGTCAGATTGAGATGACCTAAGTGGTGGATCCAAAGTGACACCAGACTGTTTGACCAGATTTTACACAAACAAATGTTTCACTTTGCTTTAAACACGGAGCAGGGTTCTTCTCTGCTGGGACCAGCAGTCAGAGTGAATGATTTATACAGCTGTGACAATGGTTACAGTTGAATGCGTTAAAGGGAGCTGAAGTAGTCCCAAAGCAATTGGATGAATCAATAATATCTGTTAACACAGCTTCCAAAGCTAAGCTTCCCTCTACATTTGGTTGAAGAGTCAATAGATGGACATGAATGATCACACTCTGCTGTGAGGGAGATAGATTGAAAAGGAGGGAGTGTGTGGCTGAAGTGGTGATAGATGGATCACCTGGAAAGTGTCCTTGTTGTGTTCTGTTTTAATTTAGAATTATTTGGTTAGCGATCTCGCCTCACAGCAAGAGGGTCGCCGGTTCGCCTCCCGCCTGTGGCTCTTCTGTGTGGAGTTTGCATGTTCTCCCCATGTCAGCGTGGGTTCTCAGCTTTCTCCCACAGTCCAAAAACATGCACTTAGGGTTAACTGGTGACTCTAAATTTCCCGTAGGTGTGAATGAGAGCGTGATTGCCTGTATCTATAGGTCAGCCCTGTGATAGTCTGTAGACCTGTGCAGGGTGTACCCCGCCTCCCTCCCAATGTCAGCTGGGATCAGTCCTCCGCGACCCGAGTGCAGATAAGCGGTTAAGGTTATTGAATGAATGAATGAATGAATGAATGAATGGTTGGGTGAAGAAAAATAGGGAGAGACACAATAACCAGAATCAATCAATCAATCAGACTTTATTTGTACAGCACGTTTCATACAAGAGAAATGTAACACAAAGTGCTTCACATAAAAAAGGGAAAAATAATAATGACAATAATAAAATAATAATAATAACCCTCCACCCATCCCATTAAAAGCAAAGCTCAAACTGAGGAAGCTCCATCTCAACGTCGAGCAGTGAGGAAACACTGGAGGCAGGTTAGAAATGAATTAGATAAAATAAATAAAAATAAAGTAAGGTAAGATAAAATTGAATAAAAACCAAAATTAAATAATAATAATAATAATAATAAAAAGTAAAAGAGCTAGATAAAAAAGGTGAAAATAAATAAATAATTAAAAAGTAGAGCATGATAAAAAAAAAGATATGTATAAAAATCGACTAATAAATAATAGCAAATAAATAAATAAAAGAGAAGATGTTGTAACACTAAGATGCATGACCAGAATTTTTTTTTTAAATGGTTAAAGTAAAAGCCAAATTAAAAAGATAAGTCTTATGTTTGCTCTTAAAAATGAGCTTGAGCTGCTGTTCTTCATCCAGTAAAACTAGGGATGTAATGATACTTCACAAGACACTTTGTTTGAGACAAATATGTGACTGAAATATATAAATCCAAATTGGTGAGATGAAAAATGAATTGCAATACCTAGATGGTGCCATCTATTTTTGATTTGTTCAACCTGTATCAAGGTGGAAAAACATGACAGGCTAGGTTTATAGGCACCAAAACCAGTTTCCTGAGGTTAGGGAAAAAAACTTGAAAAAAACACAACTTCTGGATCTGTCTTCCACCAACAGGACATGAACACTGGTCTCCTGCTTGACACACCTGGAACCTTTTATATAACATCAACAATCAATTCATCGATTATTCACTATGTTTGTATACATACCCCAGCATGTATAAAACATGCAAACATGGGCAAAATAAAAGACATATATACAGTACTATGCAAAAGCCTGTTTTGATAATAGACACTTTTATTTTGAAAGGACCAAATGAGACTGCCTGTCAATTATAAAACTGACTCCCGTGAGGTGATACTGTAAAGATAACGTCAAAGAGTTCAGTGTTTTATGTTTTAGAGGCATGAGGTTGGTTTTCACAGTAATCTTTATATTTAAATGTGTTTTGTGTTTAAATAAGTTTTGGATCAAATTAAACTCACTAATTCGTGCTAGCAAGGTTTGATACAGTAAGCTAGTTTTGCTCCAATTAATACTCTTGTATTTGCTTGTGTTTTATCATTGTTATTGCAGCTTTCAGTTTGCAAACTGTAGCTTGATCCAACTTACTTCTCAGCTCATTGGCTTATTGATGTACGGCCGCTCGGCATGTTTCAGTTCAGTGATACTGATACAGAGTCAGGATATAACATTAAAATAAAAAAAATACACAGATCGATAAAAAATTCCACGTAATCAACCATATTCTTAACGAGAAGATGAAGTTGGCCCCGACTTGCCGATACCTGTGGGATGACACCCGCAGTGTGATAACGTCTAGATTGGGTGATATATTCCAGTGCATTACTTTTTGTAGGAAATCATAGCAACACAGGAAAAATGCTCTAAATTATAGCATTATCTTATCTCTTTATTTATCAATGTTTGAAATGTATTCATGCAGTTTCAGAGGGACAGAATTATATCCAGCAGCAAATTTATACGATGCTGATTTGCATGAGAATTTATGTAAAAGAGGTTGAACTATGAACAGAAATCACAGATTACACATAGGGCATACTAATAGGCTACTCTGTCATTGGAGTTATCATCAGTTGGATACTGCATATTAACTGATATACAGCATGTCGCCTGCTCGTGCCTCTCACCACATCTTCCTCTAGTGTCACTAAACTCTATTTAAAATTCACAGATCAAAGCGACACTTTCTCAGCTATATATAGCAAATAAAGCATAACACTTTTCAAAGGTGGGAATAAAAGCTGTTGATTTCCGCAGCCTTATCGTACTGTAGTGTCTTTTCTCATGTTAATCAGCAGGGTTACTGTGAGGCACCACTCCCTGAAAAGCAACTGCTCTCCACATCTCACCATTTGGTTGGTTGTTATGATAAAGTGGTGCATGGAAAAGTGCAAATTTTCTCTCTTTCTCTCTCTCTTTGTGCATACAAAGTGAAATGAAAAATTGCTGTAAACAGAGCTCTGAGAAGGACTGGAGATCGGAGTTGTATATGAAGAATTAAGATCATCACGAGTCATTATGAATTCTATTGATGCTGCTCACTGTGAAGCTACACACTGAGATACATTTACAGCAGATCAGCTGAGTAAATAAAATCTGTATATTAGAAATGCTCTTTGTTATCATTGTTTACAACTGACTTTATTCTCGCCTCCTTGCAAAGACTGTTTATAGAAGTGTGATCAACCCTCCCATTGTAAACAAACTGTAGTCTGGGAGGCTCGTCACGATGAGTTAGCCTTTTTAAAAACCAACACTTCAGAGAGGGAAGATGCTCTAATATTTTTCTTATGGTAATGTTTGATTCATTCATGTGTCTAAGGGATTCTGTTTCAGGATTTTTAAATTGTTACAGTGCTACTTTGCATTCCTCTGATCTCCTCCATTAGCCTATATCACAACAGGGAGCCTTGTCTCGAGATGCTTGAATTATTGAGGATGTGAGACGAGCATCAGGGTAGTATCTCGGATAACGCTGTCAGGGTTTGTCATACATGGAAGTGTGAGATAAAGGATCCGTCTTTTAGACAGCTGAAAAAGCAGCCAGTAATATAAGGGCATTTAGGATTAGATGGCTTTATTGTCAATATAGAAGAACATATTGGGAGATATTATATTTGGCACTTTTCAACAACACAGCAATTTAAAGTGCTTTATGTAGGTGTAAACACTTCAATATCATATCTTCTTTAAGGCTAGTGAGAAAAAACACAAAAAATACATTTAAATAAAACAATTGTAGTGATGTATAAATGAAGCTTCCCTTCCCTTTTCTTTATTTCCTGAGCCCAGTAGATGGCACTCTCTGTTCAACAAGGGGTTGAAATCACAATAATTACCATTCATTTCCTTTTAAACCAGAAAATAAAGAGAACTGTTATCTTTTTTTTCTGACGCTTGCTTTGGCAATATGTACAGTGTTACGTCATGCCAATAAAGCCAATTGAATTGAATTGAATTGAGAACGGTTCCAAAGCTTTATTTGCACATCACTACTTTACTGGAACGGTATATTTGTGTAAATCCTTCATAAGGGACTCCCAGACAAAGGCTTGATGCCATAATATGTGTTTCGGTCTAACCAGTCTGACTGCGCCTTTACAGTAAAGGCATGAAAGAGGGCCTTGGAGTTTTGGCTACATTTATTTTTATCCAAAGAGCAACTCAAGCAAACTCAATTTGAGTCTAGTAAGTGCTGCTTTTGTGGCGTCTTCTCCTCTTCTTTTTGTTGTTGTTTTTTTCCAACACAAACCACTGCACACACAAAAATTGCATGGTAGGTAAAAAATGTAGAATGTAGAATGTCAGTGTGAGACTAGGCTGGGACTAAAAACTCTAAACACTTGTCTTTAGATGTGAGCAGGTGTGAGCTGTGTGTATAGGTAGCATAAGTAATATTCCACAAAAACACCAAAAAGAAGACACTGGAGCATGACACTAAGAACATTACCAGACACGGAATGACATGGACAACCTGCAGCAACATGGAATAATCTGGCTCCGTGGTGGAGTCACGACCAGACTTCAGGAAGATGAGTAATAGGAATCAGCTGTGCCACAACCAGCTGCCACGCCCCCTGCCCCACACATGTACCGCCAGAGGAGATGAGATGCAGGAGGGAGGGGGAGCCAAAAGACTGAAATGAAACAATAATTTTGAACCTGGTTTTATCCAACAATCTAATTTTTGTACTGGAAATATATGCAAATTAGCACATATTTAAAAAGATGATGCCTCATTTGCTTTTTTAAACACCACAGTTCAGGAAACTTGAAATTACTATTATTATTATTATTATTAGTTACTAATAAATTGAGAAAGTTTGATGGTGATATCTATAAGTTAAAATTAATAAATTTTCCCCTATTCACCTGTAGCGTCTCCCCAACATAAAAAAGAGGCATAAATAAACAAGTTTTCAAAAGAATAATTTCATCTTCAATTCAATTCATTTTTATTTATATAGCCCAGAATCACAAATTTGCTTCAAAGGGCTTTACAGTCTGTACAGGATACGACACCCTCTGTCCTTTGACCTTCACATCGAATAAGGGAAAACAACTTCAAAATGAGCTAAAAAGGAATCCAACAAGTAGAAGAGCAAAACATTTCAGTGTAAAGTAAAATATGACATTAAAAGCCTCAGGACAGTAGGGTGGAGACAGTAAGCTGACCTGACTCAGACAGAAAGGTCTGAATGGTTAATTGCTTAGCACATCAAAAATATATAATCCATAAGTGTCTTACACTGTAAACTAAAAGTAGAATCAATCCACTCTCTGACACACAGGACGATCTAAGAACTGCAGCGTCCTGCAAAAACCACAAAACTGAGCAATGCTGCTCACAAGTGGGGACTTCAGACATTGCAGGATTATGTTCAGTACTCCAGTTTAATTTCCTGTAATAGAATCCATCCTTCTGCAGTGAGGATTTATGATAGAACATGTGTGTGCATGAAGTGCCAGGGTTTTATGCACATAAAAAGTCCTGTTAATCAGATCTGAACACATGCATTATTCTAATGTCACACAAAAGGATTTACCATGCAATCTAAAACACATCCTCCTAAACGTCCCAGTATTGCAATGTTTGAAGATGTTTTTCAAAGTTATGCCAAAGCTTCCAGTCTTCCTTTCATTGTAGACAAAGCCAGATAGTAGCTGGAAGTCATTTCTCTCATGTGGATTGACTCAGAAATTGTTTGAGATGTGTGCTTAGAATTTTAGGATTCAGGTTTCTTCTCCCAGCAGGAGACTAAGCTCTTGGTTTCACTATCTAACTGGCTGATCACCATGCCTAAAGGCACACATCTGGAGTGGTCATGTTGGAGCTCTGACTCCTAATATAGCATCCCCTTTTAGTGTGATGCAACTTTGCTACTCTGCTTGAAACAATATTTGGACATTTTCAGCAATATTTTTAAAGTATAGGCTATTTTGATCTGACATAAGTTCATTGGTGTGTATTCATTTCAAATCACTTCTTAAAACACATCTGTTTAAAACTGCTTATTCCCTTTGATGACTTTTACCCTGTCCAATATATCTATTGTATTGTATTGTATTGTTATTCATTCTGTGTATTTTATTGTATTTTATTGCTGTTTCTTTTCTATCCTTTTGTACAGTGTCCTTGAGTGCCAAGAAAGGCGCCTCCAAATAAAATGTATTATTATTATTATTATTATTATTATTATTCATTATAAATATGAGACTAACAAAAGACCAAAACGTAAATAACTTAATTTGTTTTATGTTTGAGTCTGTAGCAATGAGATAATGGATTTAAGAGCTGCTTGAGCTTGAATAAGCTTTTCAGTAAAGGATGTACAATAGAAAACTGAAATGAAACTAAAATTCTTTATTTGTATTAGTTTTGATTAACTTTAAAGCACACATTTTTGATCCACATCCAACTGATGTGAAGTGCAAAAAAAATGGAATTGTAACATCTGCAATTCTATAACTACTGGGAATCTAACACTGTCCTCCCCCAAAAGAACAACCCTATAAGTTGTTTTTTACATGCAGCTTATTATATCCCATATTTATGTGTATTGTTGGACAGTGCTCTCTAGTGGCAGTAGTGATTATGACGGGAGGTGGTCAGGGCATGTGGTATAAAGAGCAACAAAGTTTGTGGAGGGACTTTAGGGTTGTTACCTAAAACCTGCAAAAGGCTACATGAGAAATGAATCCCATAGAAATAATTTTACAGAATAATGTTTTAATGCTTTGTTATACAACCACTTTTACCCCTGTTCAACCAACGAGAACCTACTTCTTTGCTGGTGCTGGTACCGGTTCACAGTTGGTTCAACTTGCGATCTATCTCAGAACCTGTTTGCTTCTCCACAGGCTGGAGAGACAAATCATTACTCATCATTACATCACTGCATCCATCTGGAAACGTCTCCACTCTCTCAGCAAACATAATAACAACAACGGCAGACAGCATTGTCTCTTTACAAATGTTGCTCCTGGCTTTTGCGAGCCTACATTGGCATCCAAAGACGACTGGTACAACACATTTGTTCTGCCTGTCTTGAATGCTATGAATGGAGAGTACGTCCTTATTAACACTTAGCGTAAGATGTTGGTGTTTGACCCTGTTATAAGCTTACGCTAGCCCGCTAACGCTAGCCCGCTAATGCTAGACCACTAACGTATCAATCACATTGCAGTGAAACAAAAAACAACGAATGATACATGTTCTAGTTGGTCTTGTTGGTCAGATAGCCCCGCCCCCAGCCCCTGATGTCAGTGGTTTGTGGTTCCAGACCGGCAAATAGCTGGTGCAACTCTGGAAGCAGTTTTCCTGGCAGAGGGCCGGTTCTTTGGCAATTGAAAAGCAAAGAAGATTTGACAGATAAAAATAACTGCAGTTCTTTGGGTTGTTTGATTCCCATAGCTTTTTTCTACTGCTTTATAGTTGTTTTTTGTTTGTTTTTTTTACATAAAAGGGACATTTTATATCAAGTTATTCTGCTCATACCTTGAGACTGTACGTTGAAGGCAGTATGCTCATGTCTGACAAACTAGTCAGATTTACTCTGTCCTTTAAAAGGGCTTGAACTTGGAACGCACTACCATTTCTACCTTTAAAAAACTCCAGAAGACCCAACTCTTCAGAGAGCCTCTTCTCTCCTAGCAGGATGAGTTATCTACTCCTTAAAGAATCGTCACTAGCACTTATGCTGCACTAATGGCTCTTATTGCACTATAACTTAATTTTTCCCTTATTTGTAAGTCACTTAGGATAAAAGTCTAAATAAAACGTCTGCTAAATGACTAAATGTAAATGTAAATGTGAACTGTATGAGCTGTATGAAACACCCTTAAGGCACCACTTTAACTCTGTATTTCTTCGAATTTAAGGGTCAATGTCCTACCTCATGAAAACCAACAGGGTTACTCTGATATGAGTTATTAGGTACTTCTACATCTGCCATGGGTTTTTTTTTTCTCAACAGACATGAACAGATTGTAAAACTGTGAGCTATTTCCAGTGAATGGAACCAACAATCATTGTTGTGATTTAAAAATATTAGTAATTGGTTTTCCCTTCAATGAAATACTCTGCTAGTGACATTCTGTGCATTATGATGGTTACTTATTTTCAAAATATAGAAGGTAATGTTAACTGTGACCTTGAAAATAATTCACTCTGCATTCCCTTTGCAATGGCTGTAGAAATCTATTATTTATCTCATTTGGTTCAATTGTATATTTTCTAATTGAATTCCCCATGGAGACTTATTGCAACATATTTTATTGTTGCCCTTGGAGATTAAACTATAGTGAATTATAGAAGTGAATTATCATTATTTGTGAGAGCCATTTGAAGTGTGGCAAAATCTAACTTCCACATGTGCCACCATTAAGAAGAATTATACAG
The DNA here is from genome assembly GCF_030273125.1 of Centropristis striata. Classification (NCBI taxonomy): domain Eukaryota; kingdom Metazoa; phylum Chordata; class Actinopteri; order Perciformes; family Serranidae; genus Centropristis; species Centropristis striata. The sequence goes on along the minus strand of NC_081526.1, from coordinate 33,991,971 downwards.
AAATGTGGGATGTAAAGCTGAACAACAGCAGGAAAGATGAATGCAGATGTATTCTCGATAACAACGTTGAAAAAACAAAAGGGGCAAAATAGCTGGAGCACGTTATACCGAGCCATTTTCCTAAGTGGAGGAAAACAAGTTTGCAGTCAACAGCATCAAAGAAAATGAAGAGATAAAAAGGACGAGGATACAGAAATCCCCAGCATCAGCAGACAGACAATCATTAGTGAATTTAAGGAGAAAAGCAGTCTGTCTCAGCATTGTGCATTTTACTAAGACTGAATAATTCAAAAAATGTGACTGTCATTTATTAAAATAAAACAATCAGCCAAATGGAACTCTCTGGTTAAAAGCAATATAAATCTGAATTTCCCTCTATTTTGACTTGTTGTAATAGCCATATTAGCTGTCTGTCAGTCAGTCTCGTTATGGATAGATAACCACTGTGCAGTTTAATTGGTGAGATTCAATGTACGATCCAGCTGTGACTTTCATTTCTTTTTTAGTAAAACTGTTTAATGTCCACATTAAACCAGAGGGTTATCAGTGTTGTAGTGGGTTTAATATAAATACATTTAGTTAGATGATCAAGATTTCTTTCTTTAGGATGAATGTAAAAAACTATGTGTACTCATAAAGTTAAATTGACACTCAATTTAACTTTAAGAGTTAAATCTAATTTATACAATAATAATAATCTAATAATATATATGGAATACATATAAAATATTCTAAGGCCATTCTGCATAACGAGTACTTCTACTTTTAATACTTTAAGTACATTTTGATGGTGATACTTTTGTACTTTTACTTCAGTAAGTTTTGAATGCAGGCCTTTTACTTGTAATGGAGTAATTTCACAGTATGGTATTAGTACTTTTACTTAAGTAAGGGATCTGAATACTTCTTTCACCACAGTTGTTGTATAATCAGAGACTATAAATTAGGATGTAACTAGCTTTTTAATTTTTTTTTAATTTATTTTATTTATATCAAACAGCCATACATTGCACAGTTACAAAGACGAAGAAATGAGTTACAGAAAAAATATATATAAAAAAAATAGAAGAGTAATTAAATGGCAAAGAATGAAGCAAAAACAAACAAATAAATAATAATAAAATTAATAGACGCAAGATTACATGTTAGTTAAAGACATTAAACACAGTGCATATGTCATATTATATCCAGGTAGTCTTCACGGCTTTTTTGTTTGGTAGACAGGAGAGAGTAGAGATATACTGTTCAAACTCTGACTTCAACAAAAAGAAATTTGTTATTTTACTTGAAAATTTGCATTTGTGTATGTGGTATTTGGCAAAAAGAAAAAATAAATGTATAAGAAAATATGCATCATCATCCTTCTTTTTGTGATCAAAACAGCCAAATATGATATATTTATAATGCAAAGTAAAATCAGTGAAAATATTTCTGTTAACAAAGGAGGCAATGTGCTTCAAGAGTAGGATGTAACTAGCTTTAATGTGAAACTTTTTTTTTTAAACTTTATTGCACGATACTATAATTACAAGTTCAATCAAGAATCTCCGCTATGCATTCCCCCAAAAATTACAAAGAACAAAAACAAAAACAAAATTCTGCAAGGCAAAGAGTTAAATAAACAACAAAATTATCATCTCAGTAAGTCAAGTGGACACAGAGTCTGTGTCCACTTGACTTACTGAGACTTACTGGGTCACAGACACACACTCCAATAGAGATATAAAAGTATAAAAATAAACTATGACATTAGAAAATAAAATAAATAATAAATACAGGCAACAATACGGACAGATCCTCTTCAGCGCTGAGACAACCCCTCTCACCACACCACTCACATTCCGACCCCATGAAAAGGTGCCCGCTTTAACCCTATAAAGCCAAGTGTATCATATTTGATACACAAGTTTTTGAGACCTATACATCATCAGTGTGATATTTTTTTCCTGAAAAACCTGATGTATACATGTGTTGAAGAAAAAAAAACTGAGCAACAAATTGCACAAAAATACAAGATATAGCAAAATTTATACGCAGGTTCCACTGGTGGATCAGTCATTGCTGCGTGAAAACTTCATATCAGCAGATGTATGATGTTGTGTTATATGGAAAAAAATATTTTGCATGTTTGAGGAAAATGTTAAAAGAAAGTAAAGCCTTAAAAGGTTAAAAATGTTGGGTTTTATATGTTTTTGTTAGTTCAAGAAAAACAAACTGTGAGCAACAAATTGCACAAAAAGAACTGATGTATCAAATATGATACAAATTAGAATCATATATCCCTATTGTTTTTGGATTTTTTTAAAATTATCTGTCAGCAGGTTCAATAAACACTCCAGTTTTAAAAAAAAAGAAGAATTTTCTGGCAATTATTTAATGGTTCAGGCTTTATAGGGTTAATGTGAAACGTTGTTCAGGCTGATGTAAACACAGATGGAGTGGTTCTGGTTTCCTCCAGTAGGGGGCAGCAGCAGCCATGACGCGCTGCTAATCTACTGCAGTTCCACAGAAGAAGCTCCAATGCAACAGCAAGGCATCAACATGCCTAGTGCTGTGATTATGGAAGAAAATTTTGATAAATTATTAGAGCAATGTGAAGCTCAAGAGCTGGAGGTAAGCACAGAATTGCGGAATTCATTATTTCTTATGCCGACAACAAACGGCTTCCTGCAGGCTCCTGGCAGTTAGCTTCTCACCACTTTGGGCTCACGTAATAGCTAAGGAGCTAGCCTGTTTTACTACTATACCGCTAATTTTACATTCAGACACTGCACTGTTAAATTACCTTACGAACCAGCGCCATGCTTATAATGTCAACAATATTTATTTTAACGTAAACGGTAGATTTAGCGTTGCTCTGCTTTAACTTGTGCTATTAGCAGAAAGTAGCTAGTTAGCTTTAGAGCTAGACTGCTAGTAAACAGATAATAATATTGCTTTATTTAGATTAGCACAACATTAAAGCTATTGCTTGCTCCACTGAATGACGTCATGTAACCTTGTGGCTGACTTTAATGAATATAGTAACATTGTAGTTAAATTACTAAGCAGGAAATGACGTTATAGAGAAAACAACATGACTGAATGGATAGTGTTGGCTCCTGGAGTTACAGTCTGTGGCTAACTTGACAGAGCTAATATCTATTATTGATGATATTGATTAGGCAGATAATAGCTTAGTTTTGTGCTAATATTTAACCTCAAGCTTCATTATGACACCTGCAATTGTTTTGAACAGGCTCCAGGGGGCATTGCAACACCTCAAGTGTATGCTCAGTTGCTGGCGCTCTATTTACTTCATAATGACATGTAAGTCAACTATGTGTCTGTCTGTCTGTCTCTTTTCCTCGACAGGGTTTTTGTCAAGGGTTGGAGGGATCAAAGCATTCGTTTTCAGATTTTTGCTTGTGCTTCTGCAGTCCTTACCTTAGAAAAGGTGTACAAAGCATCTGTTATTTGAGACTAACTTTACAAACACTTAAGATGCCCCTTTTTTTCCGCTTCAGCTTAAGTTTTATGACTTTGTGTTACATATATAGTGCATTTAGGGCTTTACAAATAAAACATATGTTTGGGAAAGAGTATGTGTGTGATAAACTACAGAAGGTACCTGCAGTCTGTTCTGTTATATCGCTGCAAACCCTGTCTTCTATTGCTCTTGATTGCTCTTTAACTTTATTCTGTCTAAATCACAGTTTACCCAACCCAACTTTTTTTTTGTGGAGACCAGAAAATGACAAGGCCTGTTGAATTTGGTCGCAATGTAGCAGAGCAAATTTGTGCACAAATAAACTTTCATGAAAATCTGTACTGCCATTTTCACATCACTTTGTATTATCTTGAATAGACAGCGATTTTGTACAGATAGGTTTACAACTTTAATGCACGTTATTAAAAAACATGTACACACACAAACACTTTATAAATTGTAACAAATAAATATATTCATGCAGTTAACAAACTCTTGTTTTCCCCTCTTAGCAGCTATTATCAAACAGTATATCAATTTGAACAGTCAACAATCAGTTTGTTAACCACATCAGGGGCCTCATGTATCAAAAAGAGTGCGTAGCTTTCATACTGAAAGATGGCGTACTCCCAAAACTAGAAAAATACGTATGCAAACCCACCTCCACGTGTATCAAACTGTGCTTATGCCAGGTTCTGTACACCTTCCCTTGGTACATCCCAATCAGCTGGAACAAAGCACACATGCAAGAGCCACCAACCACTCCCCGGCTCCTCCCAAAAATGAATACGCAGATGATATGTAAATTACTATAAATCACCGTCACGCCCGCTGATTATCAAAAAACAATGGCAAATCAATGTGCTGCCACTGCTCGCGAATGGACGTGGTGATCTCCGAGGTGGAGGCAGGAAAATTAGCTTTTTGGTGCCTCAGGTCTGGGATCAGCAACAAGGTGTCACTGTGGCTGTTAACCAGCCGGATCAGAGACCTGCACCATGGCAGAAGTGTCCGTAAACACATGCACCTTCTAAACGCCACCGTTGTTTGAATTACTGTAGAACCGACAGAGCAGCCAGTGCGTGATGCGTGCTATAATCTTTTTACGCATCAGTTTATAAGTCACTCTTAACATGTTGTCCCAATTAAACATCACATATGGGATCAAATATGCACCACCTGACTTATTCTGAAAGGATTTCCCACACACGTTTTTCCCCGGGGGAGAGAGAGATCTGCGATCTAGTGGTCCGCACATTCTCACTGCAAGTTCACTTTTCATACATGTGGCATGTGTGGGAAAAACAGCGTACGCAAGGTTTTTGTGCGTACGCAGCGTTGATACATGAGGCCCCTGGTCTATTCCATGTCAAATCTCATTGGATATAATTAAACTTGCAACTTGCTAATGTGATAGGGAGGTCTGCTTGTCTAACCGGTCCAACTTGTTGATGTGGTCCCAACAGGAATAACGGCAGGTATCTCTGGAAACGGATTCCCCAAGCAATAAAATCGGTAAGCATTCTGTAAGACACATGTGATTGTGGTGCTTTATATGATAGTTACCATATTTATTTCCATGTTGTCAATACCTTTTCACTTCAGCATCCAATAGTAATTACAACTTCCTCATTTCTTTTGTTTTAACTTAGACTCTAATTTCATTGTAATAATGAAGGCCAATTCTGAAAAGTAAACATGTGGCTGTCAGACATATAACCTATGAATAAAGTTGAACACCATATTTAATGCCTAATACATAATTATTAATTAATAAACCATTTTCCCTCCACAACCAAATCTGGTCACTATAGAAACTGCTCAACCATAGATAAATATAAAAAATAGTTATCAGTAACACATGCAATTGCCACATTGAGTTGTCTGATTGTATTAAAAAAAATGGAAAATGGAATAAAATGATTGCAAATCAGATTACAACTCTCTGTCAGATGCTCAATTGTAGCTGAGGCTCTCAGATTGTAGAAAAGGCCTCATCTTACATTGGTGTTTTATTAAAATTAACCACTGTGATGCAATTTCCTAAGTATTTGGGTGTGACTGCTCATTACAGTAGCACGAACACTACTGCATTGTCAAATGTGGCATACTAGAAGTTTTTTAAATGCCTTTCCACTTGTATTATCCAGGCAAACCCTGAATTAACATCCATTTGGGCTGTTGGCCAACGCATTTGGCAGCGAGACTTCCCAGGGATCTACACAACCATTGCAGCGTACCAGTGGTCAGAGAATATCCTTCCGGTCATGGAGGCCCTTCGAGGTAACAACAAAAATGATCTCTTATGTCATTTAGATTATGAAAATACTTGTAAATGATAGTTATGTGCTTTTCACATTTGGCTGTGGGGAAACTGTTAAAAGATAGTCCCTGTAGAGAAATTAAAATGAATTAAATATTAACATATCCTCTGCAATCAGCAGGGGGCACCAGCTGAAAACCATTTTAGCTCTGATGCAACTAAGGGGAAATAACATGTTGGAAAATGAAGGGACTGAATTTAACTGTTTACAGCACCTTTCCATGTACAGCAGTGTGGCATGTCACTAAGGCTAGTTCAGGTGGTGCCATTACATTAAATGGAAACATCCCTATTTGAAAGTTATGGCCTTCGTGTTCACAATTGTTAGGGCATGTGGTGGTTCTCTTGTGCAAGAGTTTAAGAATAGCTTCTCCCTCATGTTTACGGTACTGCTTGTTTATCTGCCATGGATGCTGACGTACATTATGTCATAAGACCCAAGGGCAACATTGATTTTAAGTGCTTGGTAGATGTGAATATGGGAGATGATGAGTGTTTTAATCCAAACACATTTTATTCTGGAAAGTTCTTGATTTAAGCTGATTTCAAGAAGCAGCAACTCTTCCCATCAAAGAAATTATCCATGTCTCTGTAATAAAGTTCTTATCAGTAAGTATAATGGTAGTTTTTACTTTATACTCTTTCTATTTACTATGTTCTGGCATAAATATCATATTGCAATATATCTAAATGACCACAATCACATCAACATTTAAGTCCAGACTATTTAATTTTGGGCTTAAATCTTAGCATTTAAAACTAGAAATGACACCAAAATGGGCACCACAAATTACTAGAGCTCAATGTTAGAACTTCTCACTTTGTCTAACAGACAGTGGAAAATCCCCAAACATATTCATAACCAAGAACAAAAAGTAAATATTCATATTTGAAATCCATGAACTAGAAAATTGTTTTATGATTACATAAAGACATAATAAGCCACCAAAACTATCAATATTCATTGGTCAATCTAAATGTAGACATTAATATCAAAAGTATATGAAAAGTATTAATCCTGTAGCAAAAAAAACAATTTATATAAGTGCACAACAAGGAGATACAATGGTCAAAACAACACAGGAGTCACAGGATGTTGACATTGACTTGTTTACAGATTAGATGGAGCTCCCTCTCTCAGCTCAGGCTCCTCGGAGCAGGTCATGTGGACGCTGGTTGTCTCTGCTCAGTCCACTAATGTCACATTTGGAGGGGACACAGCGCCCACTGGGACAAGTGACACATGCAGCCCTGAGTAGGAGGGGGCCATTTCTGTGAAAAGATCCCAAGGCAGCAAGCAGGCAGGAATGTGTGGAAGGGATCAGATGTCACCAGCTGTGGGGGGCTGGTATAAAGGACAGAGCTGCCAGCTCTCAGCCAGAATAGATATCAGCCTTTGAAAGTAACAGCACAAACTCAGGATAAGTTCAGTGAGTCTCCCTTTTACCAACGGAGAGAGAGTAAAGCTTTTAGTTTTCTCTTGGGAAAATTAGGATCCATACTGGTCTAAGTGAGAATTTTCTATTATGGACGTCCAGAGGACAGGATCTATGGTTAGGCCTCCGAGCCCCATGGATAGCCTGGAGAAGCAGCTGAGCTGCCCCATCTGCCTGGACATGTTCACCAAACCTGTGGTCATCCTGCCCTGCCAGCACAACTTGTGCCGTAGTTGTGCCAGTGACCTCTACGACTCTCGCAACCCATACCGCTTCTCTGGTGGCGTCTTTCGCTGTCCTACCTGCCGTTTTGAAGTTGTGCTTGACCGCCATGGTGTGCACGGGCTCCAGCGTAACCTGTTGGTTGAAAATATTATCGACCTCTATAAGCAGCAGCAAGAAGGCAGCAACAGTGGGAGCACAGAAACCACCGTGAAGCCTAAAGACTCCAAGGAGCCGATGTGCCAAGAGCATGAGGACGAGAAAATCAACATCTATTGTACGACCTGCCAGGTACCCACCTGCTCCATGTGCAAAGTGTTTGGCCAGCATAAGGACTGTGAAGTCGCACCTTTAGCAAGTGTTTACCAGGCCCAGAAGGGTGAACTGAGTAATGCTATCGATACCCTTGTGGCCAGCAATGGCCGCCTTCAGGCCCTGCTCAACCAGATGGAAGATGCCTGTCGTGCTGTACAGGATAATTCTCAGCGTGCTAAGCAAGGCCTGGCCGAACGCTTTGACCTGCTTTATGCTGTCCTGGAAGAGCGCAAGACTATCCTACTTGAGCAAATCGGAAAAGAGCAAGATGAAAAGGTGGCAGCTCTGCGGGCACTGGCTCAACGTTACGGTGAACGACTGCAGTCCAGTACAGAGCTCACAGATACGGCTGTGAGGGCGTTGGAGCAGGGTGGTGCTGCTGAGTTTCTGTTGGCTTCCAAGGGCCTCATCACACAGACCAAAGATGCAGCTAAGAGCTCACTGGGCGAAGATAGGCCAGAGCCAGGCTTTGAGAAGATGGACCACTTCACGTTGTCAACAGAGCATGTTGAAACAGTCCTGTCAAAAATGGACTTTGGAGTAGTCGACGATGATGACTTTGAGGATGCAGAGGAGGAGGAGGAAGAGGAAGAGGAATAATGAAAATTGAAGAAATTATGGACTTGTAGGAAATATTGTTTTATGTGCTTTTGAAGGTTTTTTTGGACACAAGTGTTTATGGCAGGGACTGCATTTGATGTTGAAAGACATACAAGGTTACGGTGGATGTGGGCTAGAATTGCTTGCCCTTACAGTGCAATATTGAATTTCAATGTCCTATTCATACCTTTTCTTAACTTCTTTTTATACTTTTGTACTTCTAATCAGTGAAATGGAGAAATTGGGAGTAGATCAATGTAAATATAGGACGTCTAAAGATTGATTACACACCATTTTTCTCATGTTGTGGAAGTAGTTACTTGTGTTGTTTTTTTCACTTTGTCTAAGTTTGTGTTGAATTGGTGATAATCACCAAATCTGTCTTCAATGGAATGTGGAATAAAGCTGCATGAAGTTAAGCACCCATTTGCTTTATTGGTCAACTAAACCATGACCTTCAGGAAACCACTGAAGGAAGAAAACATAAGTATTTTTTGGACAGAGTGCTTCCATCAAAATATTTCCCAGTCGGTTGCTACTTTTCACTTGGCAATAGGCTGTACTTAAAAATAAAAGCCCTTGCCATGTCCTGTCTGCTTTGCCTTTGCTGGTGAAAAGTGGGGGCTATTTATAAGAGGTGAGAGGGTGAGAAATGATAGCGGCCCTGGAATAGACTCAGGGAAAGACAGGTCAGGTCCTGTTTCTCCTCCATAAAATCTCCCAGCCTCCCACTCATGGACGTCTTGCTCAGCAGCTCCAACCCAACTCTGGAGTGTCAAACTAAGAAAGGCAGGTCCAGTTGCCACACGAGTCATCTCCTAACGGTCAAGAGTCCATGGTAAAAATACACGTCTGCCTGGGGACTGGGTTACAGAAAGCCCCTGGAGATGACCTGCTTGGCTGTGTTGGGAGCGTTTGCTCAGAGTTCACATTTCTTTTCTAATATGTAGACAGCCAGGTGCAAGAGAGTTGTTCCAACACAAGAAGCAGTTTTATTAAGTTTAATATGTGGTTCAACAGATGGGACTTTTACAAAGATTAGAGCGGGGGAAAACAACTCAGTTTCCTGTGTAGTCGTTCATCAATGATGAGATAGCACAATGACAAAACAACAGTATTTCATCCACTTTTCTCTTGAACCACATCATTAAAATAGGAAGCTTAAATCATCAAAGTGTCTAAATAAGGACTCCAGATATAACTTTAGAGCCAGGACTTTGATTAAAACCACACCACACTAAAAATGAAGTGCTTTCAAACACATTTATGCACACTTGGGGCATAAATACTGCATCGCCAAAGAACTTTCAATTTAATATTTTCAGTCCTTCCATCTCTTTTTGGACAAGTACAATAACAGCGAGAACAGGAAGCCCTTTGGACAGCAGAATGGGAAAGTGCTCTTGACAAATCTCCGGCCTTTCCCTCACAGCTGTCTTTTCTCATCCCACTTGTTATTGTTACTGCTGCTAGCTGCTGCAACAGACCGAGGGCTGACTGTTGGTACACATAAACCGTTGCTAGGCAATAAAACACCAAAGGCCACAACCCTGAGGCATTTACGTGATAGCTGCAGGAGCAGCAGCACGTAGAGCGAGGGGGATAGGTGTATGTTGTCCTGTGCTATTGTGAGGCCCCGTCACTCTGAGGAGTTATCTCCACAAACTACAGCACCGTGTCAAGTCCAGCTAGATAAATGTGGCAGCTCTGACGTTTTGGAAGCCTGAGCCAGTGCCTGTTGATAAAGACTTCTGTGGTTTGTAGTGTAAGCACTGCATCACATATAAACCTCAATGATTCATCATTTGCAAGCTTCATTTAACATGATCTATTTTCAAGTATTCTTAATTACGGGAAATCCTAATTTTTCATGTGTTAGAGCTTGATTACCAAAACAAAGGTTACTTCACAACAAATGCACCATTTAGTTTCAAACAAACCCAGATGCTAGAAGCAATTTAAGACAACGCTTTCCCTCAAACCAACTCCTGTCTGTTGTTAAGTTGTTTGTGACCTTGTGCTTGTCTGGAGTGAGCAGGAGATTACTTCATAAAGTGAAACACGCAGAGTTGCATTAGCAAATCTTAAGGGAAATTTGCAAAAAAAAGGAAAAACATGAATTACAAAATGCAAACCTTGAGCAGTCACTTAACTTTTTACCAAATAACACAATCATCATATCATATTATTACAAGGGCTCGACATAAACCATTTAGAGAAATCTTTTTTCAATCCTTGGCCTTTGGGATAGCAAACAGCAATATGTCTACTCCAAAATAAATGCATTTTTAATGTTTGTTGCAGTGATATTTAAGTGTTGCAGTTACAGTCACAATCAGATGTGCATTAGTGCATTTACTCACATATATACAGGCATCTGTTCTAAAACAAAGTAAATTAAGTTGTTGTTCGACTAACGACTAACCTGTCAACAAAACAAATGTGTAAATGAATCTAACTGACAAAGAACCAGATGAACCCGAACAAAAGAAATCTAAAAAAGGAAATGTGTGAAGTATCCTTGCATCTTGAGCTGGACACAGAATTGTAAAGCATGTAAAACAAAAGTGACACATTATGTTCACAAGTTCAAGGTGGCACATTAATATTTACTTAATACTTACTGTAATAAAGCTTTTTTGTGCTTTTATGTACATTTTCATTGTCAATAATTAGATTCTGGCATGAATCATAATTCAGATTATTTTGTTGAAAATATAGATCACAATTATTTGACAAAGTCACTCATTTACTTTAGAAATTCTTTTTTTTTTTTAAAGTCTAGCATATTTTTTTTTTTAACTTAAAATAAAATTAAACTTAAAAACAAATGAAAGATGTACCAAAATAGCTAAAAACACAAAATAAACAAATAAATATATATACATTTTAAAAAAATAAATAAAATAATTAAGAAACTATCTCCTGTAAAAGGCCTTAACATATAGTCAGTAATTAAGCAAAACCAGCCAAAAGTGCACCGCTGTAAGGGGGCACTGGATTTGTAACACAAGACAAAACAAGAGCATCATTTCTTATAGCTACTTTTTTCTTTTTGAAAAAAAAACAACAGCCCCTGGCTTTATAAAACCACTGCCTGTCACTCTTGATGAATTGTTCACAGTACAGAAAAGTGCTCTGTCCAGTGCTTTTCCTCATTAGCAACTTTGTTTATAAGAAACATGACTCTTAAATTCCTGGTGCATGCATGAAGTTCACAGAAAGTCGCTGCTGCTGCTGCTGCTGCCTGTGTACTGTATGCACTTTAAATAGAACCAGAGCACAGTATGCACTCCATATGCACCTATCTGATGTTAATGTCTCTGTGTTCACGTGTCCTTTACAGAGAGCACACGGCAAAGGGCGTACAGTCTAGTGGCCCAGGCCTACACTTCCATCGCAGCAGAAGACTTCGCTGCCTTTGTGGGATACTCTGTGGAAGAGGCAGTAAAGGGTAACTCACAGGAAATATTAAATCATCCCTGATACTGTGTATACAGAATGTATTAAAACTTTAGTGATAAAAAACTGCTGTAGTATAACTGATTTCTATTCCATAGCTGTTTATGCATACACTGATAGGGCTCTGTCTTTGTCTATAGGTGTGGTGACTCAGGGCTGGCAGGCAGACCCTGCTACCAGGATGGTGATGCCCAAAAAGCCAGGTAGGTGGCAGTGTTGCTCTTTTCATCTGAACCCAACTGTTAACAGCCCACTGTTCTATTACTCAAACTGTTCATGATTAATCCTGCACCCACCTACTCCTCTTTCCAGACATAAAAATGAGCATTTTTAAGCTCAATGAGAGATTGTCTTTTCCCTAGAATCTCCTGAAATGTTTGATTAGACAAGTCTCCCTCCAATTTCCATTGTTTTCTTCTCCTGCTCCATTGTTTTGTCAAGACTTTTATCACATCGTGACAAATGTCTTCAACACAGAGAGTCGTGGATTTATCCATCTTTTAAGAGAAACTTACTGATTTATGCAAACAGTCATGGAGGAGGTTGTGGTATGTCCTGCTCTCTGTAATCATTGGACATAACTGCTGCAGCATCTGCTGCGCACATGTCCAGTACAACACGCTAACCCACTCACCATTAATCCTCACAGGCCTGGCTTTTTTTTTTGTTTTTCCACAGCGCCACCGGGGCTCAATAGTGCTTGGTAATTTTGGTTGTAGAGGAGATCTCACACAGGAAATTGGTTTGGTTATAAATGTAAAAAATTGGAATGATTTCCAGGCGGAGTGTCTCAGAGACACATGGGGAGACTCTGTAGGTAGTGTTGTCAAACAGGTCCGGGGAGGTGCTGGGGCCACATGTGCGGTTAACTTGAAGCCTGTGACCCGCTGAGTCCGTCTGAGTTAGAACACGTGGGCTGTAGCCACCAAGTTAAAGCTGAGATGTAAGATCAATGGTACTTGGCACAACAAGGAATCCCCTTCTGACTCAACATCTCCTCCTCTCCTTTCCTCTCCTCTCTCTCTCTGCAGATCCTCCCCCCGTCTCATTGGTTCCAAATGAGCAGCAGTTGGCCAGACTCACTGACTACGTGGCTTTCCTCGAGAACTGATAACCCACCACAACCACTGCCATCCTGTTTCACTCGCTTGGTACAGAGGGAGAACACAAGTTTGGACGGACTCTTCCTCCAGTCCCACTCTCTGATAGAGACGTACCAAAAACACACCCATCATCTTGCATGAAAGCTGCAAGCTCCTCTCCGATACCTGCCTATTTATGTTCAATAAATCATATAAAACTCCTGTGCTAATTAATTTGATCAAAATTGGTTATTTCTCAGTAACAATGTATTATTATTTTATTTTGCTCTCACCTGATGTATAGATTTGGGTCTGATTCCAAAAGAGAAATATGTCACTGTCAGTATGTTTTTATGACGAACCTAACAGAACCTTTACACACAATAGAAATACACAAGCTAGAATGTACAGTTTGTCCATCAGCACTTGAAGGTTGCCTTGAAACAAACTTTGTCAGGTAACAGAAGTCTTGGCATGCATGCATCAATATGTGGATTTCAGACCTCATATTTTGAAGTTTATGTTTTGACTGGTGAATAAATATTTTGCTGTTTCTAATTAAGTAGTCTTTGATTTGATGTTTTTATTCATTCTGGTTTTTAAAGAGCATGCTGGGCTGAGTCAAAGATATTGAATATTCATATATATTCAGCATTCGTGGCTTAGTGCTGTCACATTTATCTTATAATAAGTTTGGCATCAACACTTAACATGCATGGAGAAGAACATAATGTGTAAGGTAGCATATTAAGAAGAGTGGAGCAGTGTCAATATTTTCACACCGGTTTGACATAAAGCAGGCAGCAACCTTCCAGTCTGAGCAGGGAAGCAAACCCAGAAGTTTGTTAAGCCCGCAATCTTTCAAAAGTCCGACATCAGTTGCAAAACAACTCCAGTCCTATCTATCACAACACAAAAGAGACGACTTCTCTCTTGATTTATTACCTCAGAAAAATATCTGGCAACATTATGGTCTCAATCACTAGTTTCAAGTCTTCTTCAAAACAGCATGATGTTAATTGTGTAAATAATGGTCCCATTTAGGAAGAAATAGATCAGGGGTGGCCAACCTGTGGCTCTTTAGACTGCCTGCAGGGTCTCCCCGTGGCTCAGACAAAAAAATTATATATATATTTTTACATTAAAATTTGTATTTATCAATGGTGTAAACCAAAAACTATTTGTATTCTTCAATTGTAAAATTGTATAGCCTTTTTACAGCATATTAAAAAAGTTTTGACATTTAAGTCAACTAAAATGTGCTTCATAGCTTATGAAAGTCTCCGGCCCGGTGCCTTAACCTTTAAGTTTTGCCAACTTTGAGTTTAGTTTTGAGTTCCCCGAGACAGACTTGTTTCAAAATCATATTAATAAATGCTCAATATGACTATTAATAATGTTGGTAGGCTGTTTATTTAGACTTATTAGGTTGTTTATTTTCATTTTAGGCTCAATACAAGGTTTGCGGCCCCATTCCTTGATTTTCTCCCTTTTTTTTGGCCAACAGTGGCTCTTTAGTTAGTAAAGGTTACCCACCCCTAAAATAGATGATAAAGCAGGGTATGGTTTGGGGCGGGGCTACCTTGTGATTGACAGGTCACTAACACGGTGAGCCTTCAGGATGGAACGTGCCAAAATAAATGTGTATCCACGGCACAGTGGACATCTAAACAGTCGTGGACTTGTTTGTCGTGTTCTCGTCTCAGAACTTGACCCTTTCATGGTGAGTTTTCTTTTCATGAAAGTTTATTTGAACATTTTGTTCATTAAAAAATGTATTGTTCAGTGTTTAGTTGTACTGAAAGACACTCCAAGGAGTCCGATAAGTAACATACATTTTGTTTTAGCGTTAAAAGTTTATTAACGCTAAAATGTCCTTGCACCTCCCCAGTCCAAATATGGTCTATCCCGGTTTCAAAAAACAAAGATCGCGTTGGACGTAACCGCCAAATTGATGCTTGAAACAGGCGGACCACAAACCAATGGGTGCATCACGTGACTACGTCTGTTATTTCTATACAGTCTATGATATGAAACCAAACACCAGACTGGACAGTGTAGTGAATTTTACCACTAGGTGCTGAGTTTACTCAGCAGCCGTTTTAAGGCACCTCAGAGCTTGTTTACCAACAGAAGAGACTTCCTTTTTCATCCAGAATGTCTCAGTTGTCTCATTGGCTCAGTTTTAATTTTCTTTGAGACAAACTCTACCATGCTTCCACCAGACCCTACCACCACTTATGTATCTCATCCATGTTGCCGACCTCCTCTCTGCAGCTGATTGCACACAGTCTATGACACACTAACAAAATATTTTTAATCACATCATGTTGCACCATGTCCACGTCCGACACCACAGCTTTATTACTGGAGAATGTCTCTCTCCATTACTCTGCAGAGCATATGTGTTAAATCAAGGCAAGATAATCAATGATGGTGTTGTTATTCCAGACAGACGATATCATTAAAACATCTAAAATCAACTCAAAATCAGTTGCTAGATAAACTTTGCCTGCCCGCCCAGGACTATGTGTGGGAAACGAATACATTTTGGATTTGGCACCTTGACGTCATTGGCACAGGTTGCTGATGTAGGTGACTTGTAATTTGCCAGGAAGTGTCATATTAACAGTAAAGGTTTCAGGTTTGTTCATTGGAAGCCTAAGAATAAACACAACTGGAGAAAAAAAGTCTGGTCTCAATGCAAGCTTTATTTAGGTAACAGGTAAAGTTATGCAGTGCTGGACCTATGACATGGACAGGCCAACAGCTGAAGATTGTGATACACAATGTGTGTGTGTGTGTGTGTGTGTGTGTGTGTGTGTGTGTGTGTGTGTTCTTGTACTCCCTACATAGTGAGGACCACAACACATTTTTAACCAACAGAGTGAGGAAATTTTTGCAAAGTGAGGACATTTCGGCCGGTCCTCACTTCTTTAAAGGCTTTTTGGAGATTTCAGACTTTGTTTTAAGGGTTAAAGGTTACATGATAATGATAATTAACTGAAACTGTATTGTGTGGTTACAAAACGAACTAAAATTAGAGTGAAAATGTCCTTCATTTTCGTCTTTTTCAACTTTTTCATACATAATGAAGATGGATAAGACAAAGGAAATTAAGGCAAAATTTACTGTGACCTCTTTTAATCTCCCACCCAACAAATACCCCATTACAAAAAACTACAACTAACACTAAAACTAAACTAAAACTAATTAATTTAAAATAAATAAACACTAAACTAAAACTAGCAAACTCACTCTAAAAGATAATTAGAACTAACTGAATTTGAAAACAAAAATTCACAACCCAATTAAAACTAAAACTAATGAAAAATTCAAAACTATTATAACCTTGATAGGGAATCCACAATTCCAATGAGGGTCCTCACAAAGATAGAATTTGTGTGTGTGTGTGTGTGTGTGTGTGTGTGTGTGTGTGTGTGTGTGTGTGTGTTGTTCTTACAGGTGTATCTATGAGCTACAAAGGCATGATTGTACATGATTGTAGTCACATCTTACTTCTGTGAGAACATAAACTGTCTGTGCTCCCGTTGGGCCTTCTTATAATTATTCAAATATAACACTCCAAATGCAGACAAACAGCGTGCATGAAATAAAACTGGTGTAAACATATTCACTGGGCCAGGGCAGCAAAACCGGAAATCACCCTGACACTACCAGGTAATGTGATATTGGTGCATATCATAAGAATCAAAGCTATTTTTAGTTTGTCCACATAGAAACAAACTCCAATGGTATGAGCTGCTTCGGAAAATTATTAACATCAGTCCTTCAGTCCACAAACGTTTACATCTGTTACAGGATTTAACCCAGTTTGCATTGGTGAAACATTTTGGCCAGTCATCAAGTCAAAGTTAAATGTCACCATAGGAATGAACCCAGTCTGAATCTGTAATCAAGCAGTAAGTAACATCATGGGAAGTGATGGACATTTTATTTTGTAAAGGCATATCTGGCTGCCATCTGTTCATCAATGCTATGGAGTAAATGTCTGGTGGTGATTTTTCCTAAGTCCCCACTGCATCCTGTTTTCAACAAGTATAGACAGTACTTATTTACTTTATTCCTATTTGATCTACACTAGCTTGAAGTGGCAGACATTAGACGTGATTTAGTGTGAAATTCTGTACATCAGAGCCATTCCTTGCATGTTTGTGGTGGAGAGGAACTAATTTATTTCATTACATGGTTGGCTTTGTTTTAAAATTGCCCTGTTGGATACGATTGCAAACAGATATTTCCGTTTGTTTTACATCTGCTTTGTTTTTTTCTTCCTTGCTCGCCTTGTTAAGTCAATTCTAGCAACAATTGTTTTTCCACTTTGTCATATTCAGTGAAAGTGGCTTTTTTTCACACTTTCAGTAAATGCATCTCACAGCTTCAGATGGTTCTTCTCACCTATATATAGAAACGTTAGAGTGTGTTTGTGTATTTGCTGTATAAACACGTGTTGACTCAAACTCATGTACAGGCTTGTGTTGAAGCAGCATTGGCGTCCTGACAGCACAGCATGCCAGAGTCATTCAGCACAAGTGTGAGCATGAGAAGGTAACTGACCCTGATCACCCTCCTGTCTGTCCCAACCAGAATAAATCTGTACACAGACGCACGTGTAGCCGCACAAATCTAACTGATGAAACGCTCAGTTGAAGTTGCACAGCATGAGGTATGTCAGTGCAAAAATAAAAGTAACATGTATTAATGTGGATAACCTTAATGTGTTTCAAGCGTGAAAGTAAAATGTTATAAAACATGTTGTAACTAGGCCATCTGGCCTGTGTTAATTCAATTTGAATTAGTGGTTTGGGGAAAAGCACAATTAAAGAACAAAGAACTTGTCCTGACACAATCAGTCCTTTCAAAACCACATCAGGCATCTGTTGTCAATGGTCACGGTGAAAACATTCAAAATTGCCGCTTAGCTCAGTTGGTTAGAGCGTGGTGCTAATAACGCCACAGTCATGGGTTTGATCCCTGTACGGGTCAGCATATATTAAGCCCAAATTTAGCAAGTCACAACAATAAACACAACTGGAGAAAAAATATTTTTAATCACATCATATTGCACCGTGTCCACGTCCTACAGCACAGCTTTATTACCAGAGAATATCTCTCTCCATTACTCTGCAGAGCATATGTGTTAAATCAAGGCAAGATAAGCAATGATGGTGTTGTTATTCCATGGTGTGTGTGTGTGTGTGTGTGTGTGTGTGTGTGTGTGTTGTTCTTACAGGGCTGAAAAATTATTAAATTTAGCAGAAAGTCACAAATGGTGATTACATTCCTGATTGGTTCAAAAAGCAACAAGTTCTCCAACCTAAGCGACAGAACAGGTCGTGTGTCAGTACCACAAATTATGCGGCTGGTGAAACATCCCGTGTTCTAAAAATAGCACAAACGTTGCACACTCACGTAAGGCTGCAGTTTCTGTGGATATATGTTAAAAACCGCACTGAGCTAGGTTCAGGGCAAAAAACGTCCAGGTAAGGCGTTATAAAAGACAGTTTGAACAGTAAAAATCTGCCGTTTGTTCGACTCATCAAGGGAATCTTGGCTGTCAATCACAACTACGTCAGCAAGATGGCAGTGAACGCATCACAGCATCTCTCTTTAGACCAGATCTGGCCATCAGGTGGACTGGGGTCCACATCCGGCCCGTTGGCTGTCCCTGTCCGGCCCGCATGAGGTTACCCCGAAATTAGAAATCAATACAACCACAGTGCTTTTATTTTGAAGCCAATTTACGTATGTGCGTGCATGCATAAGCACCTGCACAAATTCATCTTGTTAAAAACACTTTGCTTTTTGCACAGGGTAGATAAATTGTTTTTTCACTGCATAAGATACATAAGAACGGATTCTAGTGATTCAGTACACGCAAAAGAACAGCCGTTACCACCACTAGTCACGAAACCAGAAAATGTTTTTTTCTTCACTACATTAAAACAAAATAAATGCAGAAAGCTTTAAATGACTTTTTATTAATAGTCCATGAATATTTAATTTTAAAAATGCATAATTCAAGTGATGATTAATCACAAATGTAAATATCAATTCATTTGTTAATAAATTTTTATTAATTAGATTTATTTCTCTATTTCTACAGTTTTACTTAATTCAATTGCTTTATTTCTTGAATATTTTTCTCTGTGTTTCTATGTCTGTGTGCTAATAATCAGGGTTGGGTAGTAACAAATCACATGTAACTGAGATTAGGTGACAGATTACAAAAAAATAAGTAATTATCAGCCCACATTACATTTGAAAAAATGTGCAATGAGATTATAGTTACATTGTCAATGATTACCTGACTATATTTTTATTAAAATGTTTTTTTATTTTATCTGTTTAAATTGTTTTTTAAGTGTTATTTGATTTGACCAGTTCTAAATGCTGTCTGAATGCTACTATCCAAAAAGTTAAGTTATTCCTCTCAGGTTGCCATGTTGCCAGTTTTGGTAATGGTGACTTTTTGTTTTTCAATGATCATTTAAGGATAATTGAGTTTTTATTGGTGTGTGTGCATTCGGTGAACATGTCGTAAATAATGATGTGCTTTGGATAAGAGCATTCCTCAGCATTTTAAATGCTGTGAACCAATACATTTGTTTAAACTTGTATTAACGCTGACAAGTTTCACACAGACACGTAAAAACGTCTCATATGTAACATAACACAGGTCAACTTTAAGGCCACCAATAATGGAAAGAAGTTCATTTGTTCAGTTCAGCTCATTTGTTTGAGTCCTGCATGTAAATCAGTCTTTACGGTTCAGTCTTTAAAACCCTTTCAGACCATTAATCTTGAGAAACTTGATGCGTGCGGATAACCGACACAGTTTTAAAGGCTTCATGATACATAAAATATGTCAGGATGATGTTGTGACCCAGCTGGGAGAAAGCTTTGAAGTGAACACTCAAGGTCATACTGTATTTCCAGAACATTTTAACTGCTGTGGGTCCAGCAGTGAGTTTCACAGTCGCATGCTGGTTCAATGAAGAAAAACAATGTGGTTTTAGATGATCTTTGCTATTGTTCCCATGCATGCATTACCCGGCATCCAGCCTCAGAGACAGGGACCAGTAACAACTTGCTTTAGAAAAGGTTAAATGTTTTAACCTTGTGCTACATGAACTCAGCTTTAACACTTCTGTTGGACAAACGGCTGAATTTTACTGGGATTTTTTCATTCTGTCCGATCACTGCTATTTTCATCATGAAATACCAAGAATGTGCTGTTCAAAACAAGTGTTCTGTAATGAACTACAGACGCTGTTAAATAATGTCAGCACTTAATTTCAGTCTTTTTGTGAGTTTCTCACAGTTCATACAAATGGTCTGCACATTTCTGACTCTCTCATTCACATGTTTCCAGTCCAACCTGCTGTCTTTGAAGTGGCTGAGATCACTGTTTTCTATTATTTGTACATCATCTTATTTTTGTTTGCAACGAGCCTCCAGACAGATAGCAAATTTAAGAAACAAGAAACAGAAAAGCTTGTTGGGAAAATATGGATTTTGTTCATTTTGACGTTTGAGTGAAGAAAAAGAAAACTTGTGGGATCTTAACTGAGTCAATGGCCTCACGACTTTTGCACGGATGCTCACAAAAAGCTCCAAAGGGGCTTCGGTGAGGTCATTCTTTCCAGGGGTCAAAGGTGACTTCTGCCTTGTATCATATAACTTGCCGTTGACATGATGTTATAGAGGAACTGCAAGGGAGGTATACAAACACAGTTCTGCTAAAGCTGGGGTTTGTTTCTTTGGCCCCGCTCCAACAAAACTGAGAAACTGCAACAGCCCAACATTATACTTTCTGTTTGTAGGAAGTAAGCATCACCATGGAGTCAGTCAGTTAGCTGGGGGCTGTTTATTACCTCTGCCAATGAGGTTATGTTTTCACTTCTGTTTGTTTGTCTATTTGTCAGCAGGATTATGGAAAAACCACTGGAGGAAGGGTGTATCATGGGCCATGGAAGAGCTGAATCATGCGGCGGATACACAAAATATTATTATTTTTTACTTTAATTAGTAATGCAAGAAAGGCCTTGGTGGCACCATCTGAGTGCCCTTCTACTTTCTTCTTTTTTTGGCAAAATTGGCAGTTCCTGATGTCTGTGTACCTGCTGGTGTACAGACAACTATCACATGATTACTGTGATACTGAAGAAAACTTTAATACATGATGATTTTCAGGTAACTTAATTAGGAGGTATTTTTGCAAATTCACGGTATATAGAGTTATTACTCAGAAAAGTACACAGTTTATCTTAAATTGTGGTAAGCTGGCATGGGTAACTGTGTCACAGCCACTGCTGCTTAAACAGTGGAGCGAGCCAAATCTGAAGCCATAAACTGTATAAAAACAGTCATGTCACACATTGGTTTGTGGACGGCATCAACATCTTGGTTTTTGCAACCAATCATTTATTGAAATTCGTCATTTTGTTCATTTTAAGCGATCAACTTGGTGAACTGAAAACACCAGATTACAAAAACACCACCAATTTACCATCGGTGACTAGGGCAAATACCAGAAGGGCAGCCAGACTATGACTGCTCAGAACAGGTCACCATTACATCGAAAAAGAAAAATAGCGTGTCTGTGTTGCTTTTTGTCTCAAACTTTTTATGTTAACATTTGGTTGCTCTTACTGTTGAATTTTACCATTTTATACAGTCTATGATTTTAACATAGGGCTCCTCACTGATGTTGGCATGCACCTGTCCCTCCACCTCCCTTAGAGGCACACCTTACACCTTACAGATACAAAAAACAACTGTCAATGAAGCTGTTAATCCTCTCCAACAAAAGGCAACTATATACATTGATGTGCTCTGTTTTCTCTTTCTCCTTCTCTCCAAGTGATCTTGGTTTTTGAAACCAATCATTTATTCAAATAATTCATGCTGCAGTGAAACGCAACTTGTTAATCAAAACTATTTTATTAGAATATAACATAATACAGCCTGATATAGTTGCAGCTGCATGGCCGACAGTATGGAAAGCTCTGAATAATACATGCAACATGGCAAATGGCGAAATTACTGGGCTCTGAGGAAAAGTTATAAAAGAGTTATTTTGAGGGTAGTATAGAATTTGCCTCTGTATTGGGAAATAAGTGCACTAAAAGTACTAATATGGGAAATACAGAAAAAAAATAATAACGTTTTGGATTATTGTATAATGCAATAATAGTGTGTGGTTGTCACAAAATCCCATGGCACACGAGTCACGACACACCGGTTGGGAAACGCTGCACTACACAGTGTGAACATAAGGCACTAATAATAAATATGTTCCTTAGATCTCAACAGCTTGCATTCAACACTGCACTTCCTTTGGCCCTCAGCAGTACAACCGCCAAGCATGAAGTCGATTGGATGAACGTTTGAGAAAAACTAGAGACGGAGACTTGTCATGGCTTAAATATTTCAATGCTCAGCAGTTCTGGCAGTGTGAGTATCAGGTGGAGATGATGTGTTCAGCAGTCTCATGGTGGTTGGCAGGTTTCACCTGACAGGGGATGCCTTGGATGGAGAGGAGATGATCCAGTAGAGGGCAGCCTTCACTTACAGTTGTGATCTCACAGATGCACAGTAACCTGACATGACACATACAGCCCACTATTATCAGATACTAAAATGCATCATAGACACGTTTATAAAGCCTTCAGCAATAGTAGCAATATTTGGATAAGAGAAGAAAAAAGCAGATTTCCGGCTTTTTTTTTTTTCAACTTTTCTCTTGCTCCAACTTAAAGGGAGGGGGGGGCGTTGTTTAAGTTTTCATTAACAGCAGTAACAGCTCCCTCACATCCACAGAGAAAATGTTTCCATGTGGGACGATGAGTCATGAGCATGAGACCATGAGAAGAGTCCAAGAGGATGTGGGAGACTGGATGGAGGATAGTGATGAGAAAAAGAGGGAGAAGAGGGGGATCAGAGAGGAAGAGAAGGAGGAGAGATGGTGCGAGGGCCCGGTAGGAGAGAAAGAAGTGGTGGGAGGAAGAGTGAGGGAAACATTTCAAAGACATTGCTGCACGAGTGCCAAGTGGACAAATATCTGCTGCAATGAGACAAAGACAGAGACTGGAAACTGGATATATCTGGGGTAAAAGTGTATTCTCCAGTATCGTATTGTTGAGGTTATGGGACTTTTAGAGCTTACAGCATGGCTGAAGTAAAAATAACTGGGTTTCAAATGATGTTAACAAACTGGAAATGTATGAATTTGTGGCAGCGTTTTAAGATGTGTGACCAGTGGTCTCAGGTCTCAGGCAGCCTGTACTTCAACTTCTTTACTTTAAGGCCACTCTAGGGTCAAATTAATCAAATTAAGATGATTTTTCTCTACTGGAAGGGTACCCTAAATGGCAATTTATCAGGTTTTCTCCATTTTTTGGAGCTCTTCTTTATGTTTTCTACATTCTACAGGCATCTTAGAGGGCACTATCACCCACTCTGAATGTTATCAGACGACTGAATGGGCGTTTATCAGCAGTTATCAGCCTGGAAGTATGAGCAAGTAGGGGCCTACTCGGCCTGCAAGTTAGGCCAGTAGTTTGTTATTAGCCCATTGAATGGGAAGCTATATGAATGTGTGTTGTTTAGCAGCTCCTTCCAGCAATTATGCACAACACCACCTTAGAGAAGTAGTTTTGTAGTCTAATGCTGAGGTAACTTCGGCCTTTTCCTCTCTCCTGCCCTTCCCCTGAGTCCACCAGGATTTCATTCCAAGCCACATCCAAACACATTCTAATGTCTTGGATTCGTCATGGATTCATCATTTGTGTTTACTTTGGCCAAGCATGATAAATAACATACTTATTCTCTTATATACAGACAAAAACCTAGTGAGGACTCTCCAAATGCATGCAACAAGTCCTGTATCCTTCAACAAGCTCATGAGAACCATCAGAACGTGAAAAATCATTCTCACGAATGGAGAATTAGATGCAGTTTCTCTATGCAGCTGTTTTTCCAAGCAGTGTGACCTCAGTAAGAGTTCCCACATAATGGCCACAGGCCCTCACATCTCTTGTCCAGGAGATTTCCTAATCCACTCTTAAAAGTCAAGATCCAGCAGGACTTGACTTGGCTTAAAGTGTCCTGCTGCCAGCCAAAACCTATGAGTCCACTGTGTACGTTTTATTCCTGTCCTGCTTCTGAGTGCATCACCTTTAGAGAAAATTCAGTGAGGAAAGTTAATACAGATCACTAACAGAGTACAGTGAGGACACACAAAAGCATGTTTTCTTTTTATCCACTTTTAAAGTCCGCTCTTATTTGAAAAAGACAAAGTTAAATATAAATATCCTCTTGATGCCAAAATGATTTTTTGCATTAAGGCTGCTTGACTGTTACATAATAGTTTTTGGAAAGTATGAGGCTGGGAGGATGACATTGTTAAGGGGACAGAGCAGAGATGGCTCTTTCTGCATGTCAGCCTCAGCCAGCTGGAATAAACACATCTCTTCTTCAGACTGTCTTTCAGCTGTAATCCATTAAATCAAAATCCTTTCAGAAACAAAAGTGAATTTTATTCCTCATGTGCAATGTTTGCTTGTATACTTGGAGATAAGTTAGACGTGGAAAAACTTCACAATTAAAGGCTATGTCTTATTTTCACGAATCCCACTAGCCCACAATGAATATTTGTATATCTACTTCCTCTGTGGCACAGAGTTCCACTCTTATCTATCTATAAAAGCAAGAAGTGTGTGTGTGTGTGTGTGTGTGTGTGTGTGTGTGTGTGTGTGTGTGTGTGTGTGTGTGTGTGTGCGTGCGTGTGTGTGTGTGTGTGCGTGTGTGTGTGTGTGTGGTTGTGTGTCTTGGGCATATCTTGCTGACCATTAGTCAGACTGACCTCAGATTTCGTATGTGGCTTGCGCATGGCACGAAGGTGTGCATCCTCGATCTTGAAGATTTTCGAATAATTTTTTCAAAATATCATTATTTACGTAGGATGTGTTGCGGCATTGCACTGTTTCCGATCGGACGCCTTTTAGAGGAGCTCCGCCCCATTGTGTGATAGGCCTACACCTGGTCAGTAACACAATTCATTCTGGATTTCCACCCTGACTCATCTCATCTGTAAGTCTATTTAGCCTACCTGTCTTTCAGAGTTTTAAAGTGCACTACAAGGTTCGATTTTCTAATAATATTCCAATAGTTACCAGCAAATATCAATGTTCAATGTGTATGTGCTGGATGGTGTGGTACCTTATGAAAAGTAAGTGTTTTATGGAGTTGCAGATGTTGTTGTAGCGCGATTAGCATGCTAAGCGGAGATTTAGCTTTATTCACTTCTTATGTTGCATTACTATGTAATTCAGGAATGATATTCATGTTACTTAGCGCAATGCCCAAAATAATTTGATATGAGATACTTACATGCAATATAGTATATCAGGTAATTGGGTTCATGTTAATGTACTTTTAGTGCAGCATACTGCGTAATGTGCTATCTCACGATGAGCATGCTAACCAATACATACTTCCTACGGGCACTGCACTAGTAACTATTAAAAACACATCAATGAGTCACACTGCTGCGCTGAGTGACATGTTCCTTCAGTCCCAGATACACAACACTACCTTATACTTACCAGAACACAAATGGAATAAAAACTACAGTCTTTTCAGCCGTGCTGGTGGTGTGGCTTTGGGGATGGCAATGTCAGGTGTTTGGTTAGTTTGGTCCAGATGGAAAGATTTAAGTATTGGATGCATTGCCATGGAATTCGGTGAGGCATTCTGATACTTGATGTGTTGTAATACTTGATGTCTTGACTTTTCATGCAATCATCAGGTATTGCAAAACTTGCAAAACGAAATACCTGAAAAACAATTTACATTCACATCTTTCCCGCAGGGCCAACTGTCTTTTCTATCAAGTTTTTTGGTCTGACCAGTGAAACAGGTAGATGTTGTTTTCCCCAATCATACTTTAACTCTTCCCCTGGACTCAGTGCCGTCAATAAACAGCACTAAAACTAACTCTTTGGTAAGGTTCATTGTTTCCTCTAGGATTCTTTTCAGCAGCCACTATTCCATCTTTATCATTGCATATTTTAATGAATTTTTGTAAAGGAGAATAAGGTTTCTTTTGTTTTATTTAAGGCATCATATTTTGACAGCCTTCTTGTAAATTGCTAAACTAAGTTGCTTGTAGCCTTATTCTACTATTAGAATTAGAAGAGTATAACTCGGTGTGACTGTGCACTGTTCACTCACCATGCAGCGCTGTGAGCTTGTGTTCCCAAACCATCAATCCAAACATGTCATTGTGGTTTACAGGAAGCCACAGACTCCCTGTCCCATGTTATTATATTTCACTTTCTCTGAATTCTCTAGATATTTGAAGGTATTAGTCACCTCTTCACATACCGACACAACTTACACTTCGGATTGTTGTCACACAGGATGGATGTAAGGTCATATTCTCAACTGGCCCCCTCTCTTTTTTGTTGGAAAAGATAGTACAATAGAGGTGGTGGCAGTTGCTTAAGTCCAGGGTTTAATAGATTTGTGTGTTTCTTATGACCACCACAGGCTCCACCATGTCTTTCTTTAATTATATAGTGGGAAAGTAAGATCTGATCACAAGTGTTCACTTAAAGAGAAGATTTATATTGCCAGCTGTGAACTGACGAACTGAAGCTGTTCACTTGTGATCGGATCACCTGAAACACATGTTAATGCAGGTCTGAATTATGAAATTTCAGGATTTTATCAGATTTATGGCTCATACTTTTCCAAGTGCGCTTTTGTAAAATTGTTCTCACTGCCCACATGAAGAAGGACCTGAATAAATAGTGTAAGTATCTTCCCATTTGTCCCCGAGTCCTAAAATGATAAGCCTGAGTTCCCATGTCTGAGTTCGCACAGAGGCACAGTTGCACATGAGCTGAGCATGTGTCATAATATTGTGAAAAGTATGTGCTTTGCGGACAGTTTGTTTGACAGGTTTTAGAAGGAAAGAAAACTGAATAAAGTGATAAAATGGTCTGCTCAGACACTGAGCTGGCATCTGTTGACTTCACACAGAGACAGAGAGAGACAGACGAGCTCACACACATCAGAAGAATGGTCTATTTAAATCAGCGATAATGCAAAACATATTTGGAAGTCATTTTCTTTTTTTTCATTTTCATTAAGTTGTGGTTGGTGAGTTTTATTGGTAAACATGTCTATGCTGTATTTAAGATCAATCACAGTTGCAAAACTGGTGAATCTAAAATTGCCCCTTTCCAATTAAAGCACATTTCATATTTACAAGAAAACTCAATATGTGACCCCAATGTCATTGGTTTCTACAGAAATTACATCTGGAATTTATTTAAGCATTTTGTCCTTGGTCAGAAGCTGCATGTGAAATGCCTCATCATGTACAAATAAGCACTAATGAATGAGGCTAGAAGAGTAACGTTATACCAAGCTGAAAAGCACTTCAGTTCAATTCAAAATCCCAAAATGCCCAAAATCATAAATCACAGATTGTCCTCAGAGAGCTTTATGGTCTGTGGAAAAAAAATAAAAACATTTTTTAACACGGTAAAAAGTAAGAAAGCTCAGGGAGAGCGACAGAGGAGGGGTCCTCTCCCACAATGGACAGATGTGCAATAAATGTGATTTGTACAGAA
This sequence comes from Centropristis striata, assembly GCF_030273125.1. Taxonomy (NCBI): domain Eukaryota; kingdom Metazoa; phylum Chordata; class Actinopteri; order Perciformes; family Serranidae; genus Centropristis; species Centropristis striata. The sequence goes on along the minus strand of NC_081526.1, from coordinate 33,964,393 downwards.
CATATGAATATAATAAAATAAAAAAAAATTACAATACAGATTATGTGAGAGGGGGAGCAAGAGATGCACATCAGTAATAAAATACAGCACTAACACTATAATGATGTCTGTGACTAATAATAGGAATAATCTTAGGAATGAATGTTATAGAATGAAAATATTAAAAGTAATATTACCCAGCATGAGACTCGCTTTGTTTTAGTTGTTTTTGCTTGTTCTTTGTTTTTATTGTTTTTATTGTTGGTCTGTCCTGCCATGTACAGCACTTTGTATCAGCTAACACTGTCTTAAAGGGCTATATAAATAAAGTTGATTTGATTTGAATATCAGTTATTGTAGTAGTTATAATAATAGAAATTCATAATAAAATAATTTCCAGCTTTTTTGCCATTATCGTATTCTAATTATGTTTTCTGTTCTATGTCTATTTCTGCAATGTAAGATCCTCATTGTAAAGCACTTTCTTGCATGAAAGGTGCTATACAAATAAATTGTATTATTATTATTATTATTATTATCATTATTATATAAGCAGTGGCTTCTGTAGGCTCAAGCCGAGAGGAGCTCCAGTTTAGTTCACTTCTTTTAACTCCACATCACCACAATAATTTAAGTCCCCCCTCCAAAAAAAAAAAAAACTCTTGGGCCACAGCCATCCTGTCCTGACATGACATCACATGAGGACATGTTGCAACAAGGTCTTTATATATGCAGCAGTGCTCCCCAACACCTCGAAACAGAGTTTAGTGTGTACATTTGGCGGCGCTCCCCTTGAAGTCCCCCTTTAAACTTGTGCCACTTATTGTCTACTCAGTAAAGTCACATACAGACAAACAAAAAAACTCTCACTGGGAATAAATAGCTGACAGGATACACTAAGCATGAACTAAATAAACACTAAGCACACAAAAAAAGCAAGTCAACAAAAGCACATGAGGACATGTGACTTTGCACTGGTTGGCAGTCTGGCATTAATATTGTTGAGCAAAAAAGTTGAACTGACAGAGGGAGCTGCTCAAAAGAAAGCTGTTGTTGTTCTCTGTTCTTTCTGTGCCAGCATCTCCCTTTGTTAGCATGATTGTTTCCATTTGTGCAGAGGGTAAATAAGGCAACTTGTCATTGCAGTCTAATTTGTAAAGTGAATAGCTGCAGCACAAGCTCTGTAACTTTATTTGGCATCCTGGTGTATCTGGCCTCTCAGTTCCACCACTAAAAGTATTTTTTAATATAATATACAGATGGGGACAATGGTCCCTAACAGCAGTGACGTGACTGGTTATCTTCATCCCTTCCTGTTTTCCTTATCAGAAAGAAGAGATAAAGATTAATGTTTTAATCTAATTTTCCTCTCTGAGAACACTTTTCACACCGCTGACTCAGGATGGAAAGAATGTTTTCCTGTCAGACTAAAACTAAGGAGTGGGTTGAATTTAAGTTTTATTGGTCTGATTAAACTGCCACAGCATGATGTGGAAAAAGGGAAAAAGTAAACATGAAGGTGACTTTTTCAATTTGTTGATTTTTGAATTATTGACCGAATTAGGTGATTATTAGTCATAAGGTACACTAATTATCTCAAGTGTGATCTGAACCTTTCAGAGGGTAGTTAAGAACCAGTGGGCATGAAATATGACAGGCCTGTCTTATATCTCTGGCTGCTTGTGATAAACACAAAGAATTGCCCAATATGTCATTTGAAATGAACGAGGCACCTTTTTGGACATGAGGTATTTTCCTGGTCACTCTCCACACACCGACCTGTCTGAGAGTTCATGCTAATAAACTTGGTACAAGCCCCGGCACACCCACAGAGGTGTTTTCATCTTCAGCCAATTAGACCTCTGCTCAGGTTGAAGCTGTGCAGAGCTCTGTGTGCAATTACATGAGCTCACCAAACACCAAGAAGATACTAAATGTGTCCCACTCTCACAGGTGCTGCAAAACAGCAGGGGAAATGTCAAGTAAACGAAGCCAGGACACGGCCGACCACTTTAACCCGGGCATTAAAGGGATAGTTGGGACTTTTTGAAGTGGGGTTGTATGAGGTAAAGTAAATGTATTAGCTGCAGTAAGTGGTCTGTGCATTCCCAGTTTGGAGAACCAGACACTCCAGGCAGGATACTAATGAATGTATTGCTGCAGAGACTCACACAAAACATATTTTAACCACATAAACATTTTTCTCAACCGTAGAACTTCCATGTTTCTACGCATTAGCGCACTTTTATGCTTTGCCAACGGCTGCAGAACAGCTGTTGGTGAGAATATGGTGGAGTTCTCCGGTTGATAAAAGGTAGTGCCAAATTAAATGGCTGTGGAGAGCAACAAAAATCAGTAGACATATTGTAAATATAGCGTGCACATAAATGGTAGAACATTTTAGGGTGGGCCTTTGTTTAGGTGGTTAAAATATGTTTTGTGTCAGTCTGTCTGCAGCAATACATTCATTCCTTTCCTGCCCTGTCCTGTCTGGTTCTCCAAACTGGGAACGTGCATTTACTGTCATTGACTGTGGGTAAGTACCTCATACAACCAACTTCAAAAAATATGAAATATCCCATTGAATACACCAGCCAGTATGTGATTGTTGAGCTTCTTAATCTAAAACCATCAGCGCTTAAGATACAGTCTGTAACTTTTAAATGAATACATTTTGTCAGATTGACTGTCTTTATCTGTCACAGGTACTCTGTGAAAAACAATTAGGAACCATGATTCTGTTTGTGCGTTTGCCAATGTCTCACGTCAAATGTTTTAAGAAACATTTTTTAGTGTTTAGCTGTAAATGGGGGTTTGCCACAGCTGGTAGGTGGAACTTGTTTTTTCGCTTTTTAAAATGGCTATTGGGTCACGAACTGTGATATTTTACAGCTAAACAGTCACTTAATCAGTCATTTAACTAAACTATCTAACTACGTATCTTTTATTTTCTAAACCTAAACAGTTTGGCACCTTAATAATTAAAGTGAAAGTCAAATGGAACGAAACAGTGAGCGGTCTGATAACAACCTTCTGGACCTGCTAGTAGGTGGAGCAGGCACCTTCTTAACCAGATGAGGCTGATAACAACTGATACTGGCCATTTAATGGGCTGGAACAGAACAGGTAGAGACAAAGTGTGTGTATGTGGACTGTATTGAAGTAGAAAGTTGATCTTTAAAGTGAAATTTATGTTCGTGTTTTGGCTGTTTTGATTCCTCTTCCAAATAGGTTCAACTAAACCTTCTTTGTTCTTAGGAAAACAAGCGCACATTTCTTGTCCCACTGGACTTCTTTATAGTGTCCAGAAACCATAACCAATATAAATGATGGCCAAAACTAAGACCCCCAAGTTGTAATAAATAATAATTATCCTTTAAAAACATACAGATATCTACAACTATTTTTTCTCAAATGTACCTATATTTCTTAAACAGTGAAACTACATGAAGAGTTTTTCAATAAAGCTTTTGTGTATTCACTTGGGGTCTCACAAACACAATAAGTAGTAAAAGACAAAACTGACTCACACTGCTGAGTGTGCTCATAAACAGCATAATGTAGTGCAATAGTCTACATTTTCATAGAGAGCTCACATGTGAAGGATGTCAGAGTGAAAACATCTGTCGCCCTTGAGAGAATCTAAAGAATGTAGTCAGAAAAAGACTCCTTATCAGAATGTGTTTTTAATCTCTCACTCTGGAGATTCAGCTGAATTCCTCCTGTGGTGGTGCTGTTACCTTAACGGGAGGTCAGGGGCCTTCAGGAGTTACGGTCACTGTGAAAAAGATGGAAGCTCTTGTCCTCAGTGCTGAATGGTTTTCAGACTGAGATGTAAGAGGTTTCTAAATTGTCGGTTGGCTGTTTTTGTTGTTAACAAGCGTACACTACGGCCAAATGTTTTATTATGGTTCTAACATACAGTATGTGCATGGCTTAAAACCACTTTCTCTGAAGAGAGCACGAGTTCTGCTCTGTGTTTATAGTTGGAAACCTCAATGGAAACTTAACTACATGCAGATAATTTAACCAAACTAATAATATTAATGCAGAACTCATTTGTGGAGGATGGTGCTTTAATAAAGACAATTAAACTAATGTCTAATCCTGCAATTCGATGTGTTTCATCAAGCAGCATAATTAACTGCAACCAGTTACCAAAAGAAAGATATTTCAACACTTACGATTTATTGCTAAGTGGGTTGTAATTTGTCTTAATGGTAATATTGGCTTGTGATCAGTCATTTATAATTGGTGCCCATTTTTTTCTATTTTTATCACAACAATGTGCGGCTGGAGTCTTTGGAAATGTTTTTTTCTTTGTGTGTCGGCCCTACACTCTGTAATGTGATAACATAATACAACACAACAGCACAGGAAACTACTGGATTTACATTGAACATAAAGGGTCACCCTGTAAATTGTTATGTAATATTCCAAACTAAAGCTAAAGGTACTAGCAACTGAAGAAGACTGTGGTATTTGGTCAAAAGCTCTGGAAAAGTCGAAAGAGGTTATGAATCATTTTTGACACACCAGTTAACACACAGCCCTTGAGCAAGGCAGTTTCAGCACCCTAAAACCCTAATTAGCTTAATGGAATTCAGCCATTATTCATTTAATTATTTACACCTGTGTTTTTACTATAAGGGCCTATTTCAACAGGGCTGTTTTGTCTGTTAGACTGAAGGTTCTGCACTGACATCACTCACATGTGACCTGTAATCAGTCACTGATGCACAACACCTCAAAGTTGCCAGGGTTTGGAACCTTCCCATCCATCCTTTTACTGATGAAATAAATCCTGTCTGGCATTATCCAGAAAAGGCCTAGAAGCCAGAATATTTACGATCACCATGAACCTCATAAGATGTCACATTGTGCGGGTGATCCAGTCCAGCGGCATATGAGTCAATCAATTAATTGAAAGTTGGGCCACTAAAACTAAATTTACTGCAGTAAGCTGCAGCAACATTTGGTCATGGTTGTATGTGATAAGCTTTGCATAACAACAGATATGATTCAAAAGTAAATCAGGTGTTTATTTGCCAATTTTGCCATATTTCTTTTAATTCCTTGGAGGAACATGTTTTTTTTTTCAATAATTAATATTATTATCAGGGGTATAGGGGGTGTTTTGTGAGCAAATATGTTTCCAATCAATCTACAGGCCAAACACCAGTCCATAAACCAATGGGCGACAGATAGAGCCTGACCTACATTTTGGTTGACAGATTCTGTCGGCCGATATTGGCCTATAAGTATCGGTGTCCCATATGTGCCATTATGAAAACGTATTTATTTTTTTTTTTTTTACATAATATGTAATACAGGAAATGTAGCTTGGCATGATTTAGAAATGGTGTCAGCGATTTATTTTTGACATTTTCTGTGTAAATAGTCAGCAAATGCCTGGAACGTAACAGTAGTGAAGAATTGGCTGAATGGCAGTAATACATTGTTTGTATAATGTATAATATATGTTTAATAATCTTAAATGTTACAATAATATAAAATTTTATGTTTGAGAAAGTACCTTTGCAGAGTGGTGAAAAATATGTGCACAATCCACATAAAAAAATATGACTTTATCGCAATTTCCCCCTCTTAATCAGTATCGCCATCGGTCTCAAAAGTCCCATATCAGTGACAAGTGACACTTCTGGTTCCCGAGAGTGAGGCACCATGAATATTCAGAGAAACTTGTACAAACTTCAGGAATTGCTTATCAAGAAAAAAGTTACCAAAGCTTGCAGGCCAGGATCAGCTCATGTGTTCATGGAGTTATTCTGCTTCCAGCTAAGAAAACATTCCAATGTTAAAGAGTCTATACTTTTTTCTGATTTACCAAATAATTTTAAATGTCATCTGACTGAGAAACATTTTATCTCTTTGGTTTTGTGACAATCAGTCAGAACAATGAGAACCGTGCTGACCCTGTTGTCACCATAAAATTATAACATTTTTGAGGAAAAAGGAAAAAAATCCACAAGTGAAGCAACTTCTGCTCCTTCTGTTCTCTCAGATCTATTTGCCCTTTCATGTTTGAGGTTTTACTTGGCAACAGTCAGCAGTCCAGGAAGATTCGCAGACTGTGTGCTCAGCATTTAGCCTGACCATGAATGGGCAAGAGCTGACCAGCATGTTGGGGATGCCACTGGCAAGGGAGCCAAAGTGAAGAGTGGGAGAGGGAAGAGATGAGTCTGCTGGTGGTTTCTGCTGTGACTCAGGAGCTGCAGATAGTGGGAGTGTATTTACAGCTCTGCTGCTCAATGTGAAAGTCATTACAGGCCCCTGACTTTTATGGCTCTTGTGGAAAGATGCAGGGCCAGCAGTGTGAGTCATCGATGGGACGACTGCATGTGTGCTGCTACAGCAGTAAAAACTCTTCACTGCTTTCCCCGCCCCTTGTTCTTTTGGCCACATACAGTATGAAACCACCAGGGACGGAGCAGAGCTCCCACGCTCGCAGTTTAACCTTGCCAAGTTCATCAATTGGAAAGTAGTTGAGCAAACCACAGCTACATAATCTTTCACTTCTGCTTCAAGGCCCCATTAAATGCTGTTTTCCCTGGGTTTCCTAACATCACAACACAGTTTGAATCCCCAGTTATTATTTCACTCATCTTCAAAAAAGTTCATGCAGATGAAACCAATGCAGTTTCCCCAAACTGTTTAGAAAAACCACACGTTCTTCAATGATGTCTTTGAACGTTTAAGTTGGTGGCACGACACTCAGCCTGTGTTTACACTGGCATTCCCTTGGTCATATATGAATCATCAGCCTGTGGAAATGCCCACACAACCACTGGTTTGGTAGAGACACCATATAGTGGAACCAAAAGAAGCCTGTTCACTTAACTGGAATTGATGAGAGCCCCTCTTGTCCAATTGGTTCCTGATAATATGTCCTCAAAACCAGAAGACTACATGAAGTTTCCTTCGTTTGTTCCTATCCTCTAACACAGCTCACAGCAGACTTTCATAAATTACTGCCACCATTTGCAGCAGGGGGTCAACATGTCCTCATACTTAAACTTCGTTGTTTTAGGTTTAATCATGTGATGCAAAACTTCATGTAAGACATAGAACATGATGTACCTACACACTGTTAAAATACAGAAGTAACTTAATGTACCAATGAAGCTTCATAAACCATATTCTTTATTTCATGAGCCTCATAGATGGAGCTCTTGGTTTAAAGAAACAGGCTCAAAGAATGGTAATTCAGCGTGCTTTTGACGTCTTTTTCAACAGAGAGCACCCTCTACTGGGCTGAGTAAATAAAAAAAAGGTTCATTAGCTACTTTAAAAACAATATATGGGGTCATTGTTGGGGAGAGGACAATCTCTAATATTAAGCTTTCATAGAAAGTATGAGAATATGTTGCACATGAGGCTGACGTTGTTGTTTATGTATTTGGAGAGGAGTAAATGAAAGGGCTTAAATGGCAAGCAAGGAAGCTCTAAAGCCACAGATGCATGTTGTATGCTAAAAGTGTGTTGATACTTGATGTTGCTGAACAACACGTGTGCATATCATAAGCCTTTACTTCAGGGCTTATTTTCTTTATTTATCAAATACCAAACTTAAAACTTCCACTGGGGATTCTATGGAAACTCAGAGCAGAGTTCACATCTACAAAACTGTACAAACTCACTGGACTACCCCCAGTGGCTTATGTGAAACCATATAAACTTAGTTTATAGTCCATCCAGAAACTGCCTGGACAACGGATCCAGTACTATCCAGTATCCACACTGTTGTTGAAAGGTTTGAATAAGGACAAAACACCTGGAGAGGAATGGGGCCCTTAGTAATCCAAGTCTCAAGTAGTCTAAGAAAGCATTGGAAGGGCAGTGTGAATTAGTTGGGATAGGAAGGGAGGAGAGAAGAAATCAGGATTGCCCTTTTTCACATGTTCTTTATGACCCATTCATCGCCTTACAGAAACAAAATGATGATTTGCTCTATTTAACATTGCTGAGGTTATTTGTTTTAATTCATGTGCTGCTGGGTGGCAGTATGTTGGACGGGAGAGGGTGGTTTTCTTTGGCATGTGCTGAATGCCTCGGCAGTGTACCACAGTCAGCTGCTGTTAGTCACTTTCTGCTCATTGTGGAAAATCTGACACAGAAAAACCAGTTGCTGTGGCCTCTGTTTTTTGTTTTACATGGAGGACTGGCAGGGTTTTTCTTTTTTTTAGACTCTAGAAGTGTCAAATCAAACAAATGTGACCATGCTGAATACATCCAAACAAGATGGTGGCTTGTCCACTAGGTTTTACAACTTGTTAGCATTAGTAGTGGTGTGTTACTATAGTTACGAATTAAAAGATGGAATATGAGCAAGGAAGGTGTGAATCAGCGTATCGGCCCCATGATACGATTTTATCCCAATACTTGAGTCAAGATACAATATTATTACGATTTTAAGCATTTTGCGATATGGTGAGTATTGTGATACAATATATTTCGATTTAACTGTTTAACTGCATATTGTTTCAACAAAATTCAATTCAATTAAGAATGTTTTTGTCAGATAAGAGAAAATTCTCAGTCTATTCATCTCACTTCAGTCTTTTTATTTCTCCACAATGAGAGTCAAAGCCACAGACTGACCAACAAAGTATTCAGTCAAACTGAACTGATATCAAACATGTATGGACGACAACAACTGCAGCATTTTATCAAACTTTCAAAAACAACAATATTCCCTACTCTCATTTTTTAAATGAAACATTTTTTTAAAAAAGCCGAACTTTCCAACATGATATCCTGATGCACATGGTGCCTGATACCAGGATCTCGAGTACATTCCTAAAAGTGAACCCGCTACAGCCTCCGAAAAAAAAAAAAACTGCGGAAATACTGACAGCGCCTGAAAGCTAAATATCGATACCTGGCGGCCATGAATCAATATAATATCGCCAAGCAAAATATCACAATACTATGCTGTATCGATTTTTCCCCCCACCTCTGGAAGGAAGTACTTGCAGTTAAAGCACCAATACAATGCAGAAATACTCCCATTACAAGTAAAAACCCCAGATGCAGTCTTATCAGCATAGTATACTTCTGTAAATGTTCTTATTACATTACAATTATATTCAACATCCCATTGACTTGCACCAAAAGTTAAGCACCCACACTGCATCAATGCAGTGTGCTTACTGAAATGACAATGAGGCTGAATTTCTTCCATGGATAACTCAACATTTGGGGAAGTTAGATGTGGAGATCAATGCTCTCATATCTGTCCACTAAATAAGGCCTTTTCACGGAGAAATGGCCACTGAGATATGTGCATTACTGATCACCTCCAACTAAATGCAAAGTACAGTGCACCATGCCAGTGTAAGCTCATTAAATGCAATGAAGTTTGCATGTGAATGGAAGTTATAACACTTATTGGCAAGCTCCATACAGCTTTTAGAATCTTTACACATCTGTTCAAAAGTAGAAATACCCACCCACAGAGAGAAACAGACACCACAGGAAGTCTCACCACTAATTGTCAGCAGTTGCTTTCAGTGAGAGATTTGGATTTGAATAATTGTTCTCAAGTGTGATGTTATAATTATACTTACAAGATTTAAGTTGATGTGATGTGGGACATTGGAACACGCCCACATTAAGCAAAGGCTCGAGCAGCAAAGAATGCAAAACCAAAATGACCAACTCAAAGTGTATTCACTGCCTGTCACAGTTACATGGTAACAAGTACATAACAAGTACAACAAGTACATCTAAAGCTTTAATTCAGATGCTTCCTCACTATATATCATCCCTTTAAACTCTAAACTCACATAATTATAGTACTGGCTCACAGAATAGATTATTGCTGCTCATTCCTTTAATCAGAACTAAACTAGGAAAAGTCATTATTTTGCAATGAACCTTATACATACTCTGCAAAAAAGACGTTTGATCATTTTCGTACAATTTTATAATTTACTGTATGTATTTCTTGTATTTTATTATCTACTTCCTAATTATTATACTGTGTTTTAATATCTATCTATCATACATTGTTGGTTTTTGTAAGCTGTTCGTTTGCAAGCTGTAAAAGCAGCCGATTCAATCATTGTCAGACTTTTGTAATAGTAATTTCAATTACAGCCACTTGAGATTTCCAACCTCCCCATTTCTACCACTAGACATCAGGTTCTGATTTTTTTTTGTTTTTTAAATTGTGATGCCCAGACTTAACTTTGCACCTAAATACAAGATCCTTCAGGACCCCCCAAGTGTATGAAATGTATAGGTTTCCCCATCTTCTGGGTCTTTTTTTCATCTGTGACTGCTTGCGTGTTGATTGACCTTTTCTTTGCAAAGAAATAAAACCCTTGTCGGCCAGCAGAAGTCTCTATTTCATTCTTCACCAGCAGCAGAGAAATTTCTACAGCACTATATGTGAGTAGGGGCCTGCTCTGCCTTCTAGTAGGTAGAGCAGTTCATTATCAGCTCATTCAATGGACATATATATCAGCGTGTATTGCTTGGTGGCACCTGGAAGTAAAAGTCGTTCTAAAGGAAAGTGGATCAAACAAACCCAGGACTTTCATCCAGATGTTCATGTCCTGTGTGAAGCTGAAAGGAAATGCAACGTCACTTGACTTCAGTGCGTCACGTTTTTATATAACCAACGCAACTTTGCCACAACTTTTTTGCATTTGTGTGCATTTATTTTACTTTTAAAACTATCTTTATAATGCCTAACCAGACACTTTTTGAGCCCTAACCTTGAAGAAGTAGTTTCGTTTACTGAATCTAATGAAACTGTAGGTTTTTTTCAGTGCCGAAAGTGAGCCGAACACAGCAAGCGAGCTGATAACAACCTGTTGTACCTACTAGAAGGTGGAGCAGGCCATTGGATGGGCTAATAACAGTCTAATAGCCTACTATACGGTATAGTAGTCCCCTACTTGACAATACTTATGGGATGATTCGCCCATTCAGCAGTATGATAATGTCCCTGATCAGGTGGTAAATGGGGACACTTCCTCAAGGTAAAATTAATTGATAGTAAAAAACAGTTATAACTACATGACCTGAAGTACATCGACACCTAAACATCTCATTCTAAAGCCATGGACATTAATGTGCTGCTATAACAGTCTCCACTCTTCTGGTTTCAGGCTTTCCACCAGATGAACCTGGCTGCAGAGTATTAGTGAGGTTCAAAGCTGATGTTAGGTGATAAAGCCTGGCTCGCAGTCAGAGATCCAGCTGGAATCTCACAGCTGTGGCTCAGCAGGTAGAGTGATTCTACATAGTGCACATTGCATGTTAAAATCAGAATTTTGCACACAAAAAATGGTTTTGATTAGGTTATATATCACAAATATAAAAAAACACTAACTTTCAGAAATGGCCTTAAATATTAAGAGAATGTTGAAAGTGTAGAATCCTTGTTTTCATCAAAACATGATGTATGTATTGATGAAGACTGTGGGTTTTAAGTCTTCATCACAAACTTCACTCTGTGTTCTGTACTGGGAAAAGGTGGTGGAGCGTGGTGTTAAATAGTGAAGTGATGACAATGAGAGGAAATCAGGGGAGTTTATAAAAACAATGAGCTGTTTGACATCTGGATGTTTCACTCTGGGGTTGATGAGAGAACACAAACCCATGCCTTTTATATCCACTGACCAAATATTTAATCTTTTCCTCTCCAGACAATGACAGAGCTTGCACGTCTCACGTCTTCACTTTGTTTGCTTTTACATGATTTATGTCTGATCTCTCAAGGGATGTCTACATCCACAGTCAAAGAGGCCAAATCCAGTCTATGTGCAGTTGTTTTTACCCTGTAAAACTAAAAACATTGGGCCAAATTTGGAAAAACTGGCGTAACCATTTGCAGAAGGATGCTGTAAGGGCCAATGAGGGCCAGTTCAACAATAATAATTTAAGTTAAAAACAATTAAAAATGAATGATGATAATTTCATTGTAATTCATGCAATGCTTAGAGTATGTTAGTTTAAAATACACAATTAGTAATGTTTAAAGGGTTAAAAATGTTTCTATGCTTTAAATTTTACATTATGATGTCACTATACAGTGGTAACTATGGTAACTGACTGTGTATCTTGAGTTTCGTTTTTAGTCAGAACATGGTGGAAGCAACATAGTCTTTTGACCGTGCGTCAGACTTGTAATTTACTTTGTTGTTTTAAAGTAAACATTTTAAAAGACAAAGAAGTTGTCATGTCTCGTCGCGGAAAAAGAGTGTCTTTGTCGACTGATTTTAGAAGTGGCGCAGTTAAGAAGGAAGACCAACGGAGTGCCGCTACAGATGCATTGAATTGTGGAACAAAACTCCTCATGTTCATGAAATTCCCAAACAATCATGATAGCACAGTGTCCTCAGTGGTAGCTTAAAAACGTGTGCTTCGTAAATTGCTGTTACGAAACACTCATTAGGTCACTTCTGTTGGCATCAGTCATCTGTGAATATCTCAACCTGAATGAAGCAAGGGTGGCCAGTTTAAATCTGGTACTTGGATTATCTCAGCAGCCTGACAGCAACTTTATGGGTAATAGTATTAAGGTTGTTTGACTATACAATTCAAATATCACCCAAACACCATTTGTTTTGGTCTGCTACTAGACTATTTTAGCCAGGGTGGAGGTGCATGTCTAATCTGGCCTTCAGGTCTTTCAGGGAACCCATGCAACAGAATTCAGATGATCCAGCTTCTGAAAGTACACACAGTATATATTAAAGCCAAAGTGTGTTGCCTTTCAGGCATAAATCTGAATGAACTTTTATTTTGAAGGAGCTCTTATTTTGAAGGGCAGTTTTGACACTAAACTTCCTGGTTCTGGGGTTGTTTTGGGTCTGTACTTAGAGGAGACTAGCTGAATTTGCACAACTCCATTTCTGTGTTCAACTCATGATTTCACCACTGTAAACGCCACAGAGGCAACATCGTAAGTGAATAATTTTATAATTACATTCATAAGTTAGTGTTAAAAATATCATTTACATGAAAGATGTATTTCATTTATTTGTAACTAAAAACGTTTTTATTTACATTTATTTACATGGGGAAATCACGTTACAGAACTAAATAGAATTTTTTGTATTTGTCTTTGTCACAGTTTTCACTCTGACCTTGTAATGAGAGAAAGAGCCACAGTGAAGAGCAACTAAAGCTAACTACGACTCACGTCTTCATTTAGAAGGAAGAGTTTAGCTAGTTGTATAGCTGCAGTTGCTACACTCCAGTGAGGACAACATACAAAACCTTCCAGACATACAAAACATAGAGCATTTTGCGCTATATTGATATTTAGCATTCCGATGGCCTGGTATTTTCGCCTTAGCGGGCTCACTTTTAGGAATATACTGAAGATTGTATCATATGAAACTAGAAGATCTAAGGAATCTATGGGTACCATTTGCGTCAGGATATCGTGTTGGTTTCGTGGTGATATTCAAAGCGGCCATGTGACCTCTGACGTCATGCTGTCTCAATGAAAACAGGCTCCCACAAGTCTCCTCTTTACATATATGGCATATAAGAAAATAACACTATACAATACTTTCTTCATTTGCAAAGACTTGAGGCCAAATGCTGCTATTGTTGTCCTCGCATTGTTGAGAAGATTTGGTTTCACACCGTTCTGAACACTGTTTGGAGATTTATTTTTCTACTCTTAGCTCAGACTGACGTGAGCTTGTGACAGATTTCTGTATATTTCTATATTGCATCCACTCCAGGCATGCTACTTAGTTAACATGCATGTAGCTGCATGAACATTTCAGGGAAACCGGTTATCTGGGCTGCTGATGTTGTTAATTTCTTTACATTTCTCATCCCATTCTTGCTGGAAAATTTTCAATTGTGCAGATTCTTTAAAAATCTGCCAGTACTGAACATCGATTGACAGTTTAACCTACAGAAATGAGTTTCCAACAGGCATCTTAGATGCACTAATATGTCAGCTGCTCCTCTTTTCACTCCAATTTGAGCTCATTTTAAGTTTACTGGAAGAGTAAAAGGCAGTAAAATACAACCAAATAAATGAAAGGTGACATTTTATTAACTTCTGGTTTTATGCAATATCCAGCTCGTCTTGAAGCTCCCATGAAAGGATGTAAATTATAATATATTATGCTTTTGTCTTAATTTCAAAAAGAAGAAAGAAAAGAATGAGTTGCTCATGTTTATTAGAAAGTCTAATTCATGTTTATTTCCCCCTAAACCCAGATGAAACACAAATTTCATTAAAACCAAATGAAACAAAAATAAAAACAGCTTGACAAAGTACATTCCATTTCTCATTAGCTGGAACTTGTGTGTTTGAGGCAGTGGATCCAGAAGTGCACTTAACATTACATTAATGTTTGGTCACTGTCATTTAAATACACACCACCATACAAGACCTGTGTAAACATTGCTGTGGATTCTGTGACTGTAAAATAGTGAAGTAATGATTCCACAGGGATCAAGTGAGTTTAAAACAATAGCTATAAATCAATAAAAGCCAATGTTGCTATGTGAATGTGGAATGTAAAAAATAAAAATAAAAACACAATATAGAAAGTAACTGCAGTGAATATTCCAGCCCTGCATGTATTGATGTATTGCTAATCTCTGTCCAAGATATTCATATATGTTTCTTGCTTAATTATAAAACTGCATTTGAAAAAATATGAAAAACTTGTATGATGTCATTGTTCCAGAAAATGGGACTTTACAAAACTGAATGCACTTAACAACTCCATTGGTAAAATAAACATACTATGTAGCACCAGTAGGTAAAATCGAATCATGCAGCAAATCGTGTTGCCTTCCTTCTTGTTGTAAAAAAAAGACTACTTCAAGGATTTTGGGGATAAAGTCCATTTTTGTGGAATCCAGTGCAGCCACCGTTGCTTTGGTATTGCATCCTTACAGTATGGCCATTTTGGATGGTTCTCCTCAATCCCCTAAACAGAGGTGAAAGCTGGCCATGGTGAGTCCTATGTTCTTATTGAAGCAATGACTCCTTGGTTGAGGGGTGCTGGTGGTGAATGGAGAAGAAAAACATTTAACAAAGAGCAGAAATTCCCATTCAAGTCATAGATTGGCAGCTGATCAGAGATACTGGAAGGTTATTAATTTGAACAGAACATATACCTGGTTTTCCACAAGCCTTCACACACTCCTGATGCGTGTCAAAGCTATTCTGGTTTCCACCGCAGCCTCCATACCAGAAGCGTCTGCAGCTCTTGCTGGGGGCATCAAAGTACCACTTGAGGACAAATTTGGCACAAGAACCTTCTTCTTTGGGGAGCTGGCAAATGTCCACGGCTGTAGAGGCCGCTGTGAGGGGAGAGAGCAACAATCAGGGTAGAACACAAACTGTTCACTAAATTAGACTGTAAAAATGAACAACACTGCAGTATGTAGATCATTACCATTATACATAATGACTGGTAATGAAGAGATGATTGCAGCATAAAGCCAGCGAGCTGTTTGTGTTGTGGAAAGGGAATCGGTATAATTCTTATAAATGTTTTAAGGAAAGAACCAAAGCACTTCCATTTATTCTTCCGCAATCACAAGATAAAGCACATAGACCCCGTATTACTGTAAGTATCTTGTGCCAATTTACTCCAACGCTGACGCCATACTGACAAATTGAACTTGCTCTGTGTGAGGACCGCTGCCAAAAAAACAATGAACCAGTGAACAAGGCTTTCCATTCATTTTCTCAGTGGTTATGACTTGGCTTGCTCCTGTGACAAAAGCATAACCTTCTCATTTTCCATGCTTGGCTTTTCACTTGTTCCGTCAGTCATTTAGACCATCGGAGGGGCAGTGGCGGTGAGGTCGGTGGGTTTCTAGTTGAATACAAAGGATTTGTTGTTTTGCAAAGTAAGCACAGTATGTGGAAACGGAGTTATGTAACAGTGACATAAGATGCGTAACTGGCAACTTGACGATCAGATTTATGGCCAACATTAGGGGTGGTCTGAAGAGGTTTAACTTGGATCATGTTTTGAGGATGTGGATTTGCTTGTTTGAAACTAGACCAGGAAGGAAGTGTTTTTCTTTACTGGCTAGCATTTGCAAAGCATAGCCTACACGTGCACATCACAGGTTCAAAGGGAGGGAAGTAACAGAAACATAATACTGTAGGGCAGGGTTGTCAAACTCTGGCCCGTGGGCAATACCAAATTATTATCCTATTATTGTACCATAAAAGCTGACCCGCCAGTATTATACGGCGCATATACAGCTAATACTACAAATCCCACAATACCCTGCTGTTGTTTTGGCTCGTCAATCAGGACAGGACCCAGAAACGTGCTCCTCTGTGACAGTCGTCATAGCAACCTCAAGCTAGTGCTGTCTCCGAGCTACCCCTTCCCAAAAACGGCGAAAAGAAAGGCAGAATTTATTAACCTGTTGAAAAAGTTTATTTTGATATTTAAATCAGAAGGATGCAAATAGAAAAGAGGCATACGATTTTTATTTATTTTTTATTTAATAAATTAATGGCATTGATGTGTTTTTTATTTGAAATTTGATTTTGCATGTCTGCACTATTTAGTTATATATTGTATCTTTATAAGCATTGCTGGTTCCATATTTAATGTTAAAGCAAAACATGTTTGGTATATATTAAAAGGTTTATTTGTTCAATGTTGGCCCGCGATTTTATTCAAGTTTTAAATTTTGGCCCATTGTGTATTTGAGTTTGACATCCCTGCTGTAGGGCAACACATAATTCGTCATGTTTCTTGAGTGTATCGGAGACGAGGTGGATGGATGGACGCCAGTATTGGAGCAGTGGTGACCATGATGAGCACACAATGCAAAAGAAGAAATGGTCGCACATTCGTAGCCACGATGCAAACAAAATTTTAATAAACTATAGATGTTTTTGACATGAAATTCTTATTCAGGTTATTCAAAGGAAAGGCAAAAGATAGGCACATTAATAAAAAGGTGTAAGGCAGATCTTACCAGGACCCGGCAGGATCTCCACCTGTTCATCCTGCTGCACATTTGCCTGAGGCTCTGGCACTGAAACATGAAACATGAAAATATAAATGTAGTTTCAGCTTAGTGAAACAGACTTTCACCAGCTGCTTGAAAACTATCTAAGAGGATTTTCAATATGGTGTGAAGTGGATATAAATGACCACAGACATTTAATCATATGCAATCCTCATTTTCTGTCACAAATGATCCACATCGGCTTTTCTTTTCCGACATTAACTTCCTAGAACACTTATCATAGTTTTGTATAAAGATGTAGGAAAATGTTCCCATTAACTCAGCGATGATGATGCAATGAGACACTTTTCTGGAATAAGAGTGAAATTAATTTTCCTTCATTGGATTATGTATTTAATTTAGGCCTGTTGCCCTTTAATTACTGTCAAACTAGAGGCTCCACAATCCATTTGGTGACGACATGGTGACTATGTCCATTACTTTTACACAGTCTGTGTGACATACAAGCAGCTTGGCTCAACAACACATATTCTTTAAAAAAAACCCTGTAGGCCTAATCATCTAGAATTAGTTGGATGACAGTTTTGCTCTTTTGTTTTTTCTTTTGGAGTGGTGATTAAAAAGAAACGCATTACAAACTAAAATTTGTCTTTTGCACGTTGAGAAATCCAAAGTTTGAAATAAAAAATGCTGCGTTATATTGTTTATACTATGCCATCACACCAGGGGGCAGCACATTCCCTCATGGGACCTGCCAGTGACAACCACTCACCTGACCTCATGCAGTTTTTCAAGCAGAGTGCTTCAGTGTCGAACCTATTTTCATTGCCTTCACAACCTCCATACCAGAACTGTGTACAGATCCCGTTCTTTCTGTCAAAGAACCACTTAGCCTGATAGTCTTTGCACGGCATTCCAGGGTCATAGTCAAGAGAGCATGGGTCTGCAAATTCATTAACTAGAACATGCACAAAGAAAAAAAAAATCAAGACAACAGCAGTGATGGATAAGAGTCAGAGAGAGAAGATGAGTTTGTGTTAAATTCATTAACAACTACATGAGGCATACTAAAGTTACTGTGCGCTGTTAACCCTTTATCAGGCAAAGAACTATATTTGGTAATTAGAGTCAGGTAATATTTCGAGAAAAAAGTTGTATATTTACTAGATTAAAGTGGCAAACCTACAAGAAAAAAAGATGCAGATTTAAGAGATTAAAAGTGGCAAATCTGCGTTAAAAAAGTCGCAGATTTACGAGAAAAAAGTGGGAAAAAAGCTACTTTTTTCTCCCAGATAAAATCTGTAATATCTCATAAATCTGTGCATTTTTTTCTCGTAGATTTAATTTCGTCAACTTTTTTCTCGAAATATTATTTTCGTATGTTTATTTTACACATTCTGGCAGTATGTAATATCCTCTAATATTCTCTATGGTTGAAATTTGGAATTATTTCAATGAGTGTCCTATTAAGGGTTAAAGTGGTGAATCTGGGAGAAAAACGTTTTTTTCCCACTTTTTTCTCGTAAATCTGCGACTTTTTCGCGCAGATTTGCCACTTTAAATCTCTTAAATCTCCAACTTTTTTTCTTGTAGATTTGCCACTTTAATCTAGTAAATTTGCTACTTTTTTCTCGAAATATTACCTGAAGTTACCAAATATAGTTATTTGCCTGATAAAGGGTTAAGGAAGATGCAAGTAATGGAGTTAGTTCTTAAGGGATCTAACGGGGTCAAAGGAGTCTTAGTAGTGGTTCATTCTCATGGGCCAAGGGAAGTAGCATTCAAAAAGATTCTACAGAAGGTTCATCATCATCAGGAGTTTGGACATTTAGAAATTAAGCATTCAGTAGAAGGAAAGAAGTGTAGGTTTCCATTGGTGAATAGGAAAGTTAGTTATAACTACAGCTACTGTTTTGTTAGTTCATTTTAGTCATCTACCATCTACAGGGCTCCGTGGTCCACTTTGCAATTAATTGAATCCACTGGAGTCTTGGCTGCATTGTGTGTTAATTCCTTTCTGGGACAACACTGTGTGAATTACAGGGTGCTGGTACATCAAAGTACAGTACTAACTGAAATCTTAAAATGGAGATGGGGGTAATGCATTTCTGCTCTTATAGACACAACTGAATGACAGTCGGGTAGGTGTAGAAGCATGCCCCTTCTGAATTTACAGCCAGTATAAATGTTCTCATGTCTCAGTCGCGCCTTAAGTTTTGTGTCTTCCAAGCAGCAGCAGCTGGAAGGCTTAACTCCTTTAACAAATATGCACTCTGTAAATTTTATTCATTGCCTCTATATTCCCACAGGCCCTTTACTCCAAATTTATATGGATAATGCAACCTCAACTCCTTTCTTTGTCAGAATACATTAAGGAAAAGATGAAATCTACAAGCAGTAGTTTTTCTTAATAACCCACATTGTGTTTTGGCTTGTACTAGTGAGATGATTAATAGCATATTTGTGTTTTGTTTCAGTTGAAATATTGCTGCATTACAGCATAACACTTTTAGTTGAAACACCAGGTTTTATTTATATGACTAACATTCTGCCTCGGAAACACAGCCAAATACAAATGGACCATGAGTATTAATGAAGCAACCAAATATAGAGTAAATATTCAATGGATGTTTGCTAAGATATCACACATTTTTTCTGTAAAATAATAAGTTATGCAGGTTCAAAATGAAAGAGCACAGGTCAAATAAGGAAAAAAACCTATGCACACACAAACCTGCGCATAAACATGTGCATGCGCAGTCACTCACCAGTCTCTGGTTGGTCCAGTGGAGCTGTGTTTACAGTACTGCTGCCGGGGCTGGCTGCCTTATGCTCTGGCTTGGGCTCTGCTGCTTCTGTCAAAGTGAAACCATTAGTGTTTAGTTTTAGTTAATCATTTATACTTTGGGTTATTTATCTGCTTTCAACAACCCCATAAAAACCTTTAAGGCTTTAAAGATGTAAAATAGAACCACAAAATCAGTTTGCAAAATAAAAGACCTACAGTGAGTTTGCAGATAAAATATTGTTATTTGGTGCAAATGATCAAGTTACTGTCATCCAATGTATTTAGTATAATTTTATATATAAACCCTCATCGTACATACTGGGGTACATGCAGACCCCAGAGGTATTATTCTATCTTTATTCTATCACTCCAATTTTTCATGACTTTGTCAGTCAGTTTGTTCCTAATAAGATAAAATAAAATAAAATGTTTACACTATCAGAGGGGTAGGTCAGACACAGTTCCTCCTGTGCTTTATCTATTTTTTGTTTTACCTGATATGCAATTATTGTCCTTAGATAACAATAATACATATTTTCTATTACTATTAATGCTAAGAAATATGTTAACATTTTCTTTTAATGGTTGTTTCCTACAACAGGATCACAGTCAGACTTCCTTGTATGTTAAATATGTTGGAGGGATGAGGGTTAAATAATATCTTGTGGGATAAAAAGGAGACTTTCAACATCTCTGTCAGTGGTCAGTGTGTTGATGGACTTACTGGTGGTCATGATGCCTTTGCGGGTGGAGACGATCTGACCCTCTGAAGTGTGGGCGGTGACCACAGCATGATATGTTTGAGCGCTCTCTAAGTTGTCCACGGAAAGCTCTGTACCAGAAACGTTGGTCTTCAGCACCAGGGCATGGTCGTGCAGCCGTGTCACCACTACCTCAAAGTAGACGAAGAGTTTAGGATCTGGGCTGGTCCAACGCAGTTTCAAGCTGCTGGAGGTGACGTTAGAGACGTGCAGCTCTTCTGAATCTGAAAGCGTGAGATAAAGTGGGGTCAAGGCTAGAAAATGCACGAAAAAATCACGTTTGCGACCAGTAGCCGTTGTGCTAATGTCAGAGTGACGAATATGATACTGGTTTTAATGGTCGAGCATCATTTTAGAGGTCATTTTTCAACAGATGGCTGATGCAGATTCAAGAGCAGCCAGTGTTGTGGTTACCAAAAAGTACTTTAAACTGACATTGCTTGGTGATGTAGTTTAAGTTCATTTTAATACAAACACACTTACCTTTGTGCTTTCTTTGATGAACTGCCTGGTGATTTTCATGTTTCTGATGTTTCCTGTAAACAAATCAAACCATCATTGTTTCCGGCAAATGGATAGAAACCTTTTTCTAGGGCCTAAACATATTACAATACTTACTCGTGTTGCTGTGAAGCTGTAAAGGGGTTTTTAAGTGGCTGGTCACTCTGGAACCACTTGCAGTTTTTGGAGACTTCAGGGGACATGTAGAAAGCATTTTCAACTGAAAAAGCAACAACACAGATTGTCACTTACGGGGACTTGATTTAACTTGTATGAGACAAAATCTATTGATAAAAGCAAGAAGCGTGTGTGTGTGTGTGTGTGTGTGTGTCTTGGGCATATGTCGCTGACCATTAGTCAGACTGACCTAAGACTTCGTATGTGGCTTACACATGGCACGAAGGTGTGCATCCTCAATTTGAAGATTTTTTAATTCATTTTTCAAAATATCATTACTTACGTAGGACGTGTTGAGGCATTGCACTGTTTCTGATTGGACGCCTTTTAGGGGAGCTCCGCCCCATTGTGTGATAGGCCTACACCTGGTCAGTAACACAATTCACTCTGGATTTCCACCCTGACTCATCTCATCTGTAAGTCTATTTAGCCTACCTATCTTTCAGAGTTTTAAAGTGCGCTACAAGGTTCAATTTTCGATATATATAGATAGTTTCCAGCAAATATCAATGTTCAATGTGTGTGTGCTGGATGGTGTGCGTACCTTATGAAAAGTAAGTGTTTTATGGAGTTGCAGACGAATACATACTTCCTACGGGCACTGCACTAGTATTTAAAAAAATGAATATCAATAAAATGAATCGATCTTGGACTTACTGGTGATGTACTTTGGCAGCAGCTGGCCGAAGGTCTGGATGTGTTTCTCGTAAAAGTGTGAGATGGTGTCCAGACGCTTGAAGAAGACATCTGACGGCTCGCTGGCCATGCGCGACAAGACCCGAGCATCTCCAGCGGTCAACTTCCTGCCTACACCAAAGATTACCAGGAAGTAGCCTCTGCACTTGACCTCAGTGGCAATACGCACCAGCTGCTGTTCTTCTTCCTCCACACTTCCTGTAACAAACAGCATCAGTACTCTCTTGTCACGGTTGAGAGGTGACTTCTCAAACACCTCCTCCACTGTTGATTCGATAGCTGCTGCCAGTGCCCGGCCACCCTCTAACTGTGGTGTCTTCTCCAGCAGGAATCTAACAATGGCTTGGGCAGAGTTGTGCTCGGCCAAACCAATGTCCACGTGGATGGGAGAGCCGGTTTTGTTGTGGACGAACTCATAAGGTGCTTGCTGGATCACAGAGACTCTGGCCTGGTGGACGGATGATGTGGGATTTGTAGACACTTGTAGCTGCTCCACTATGCTTGCGATGTAGCGTTTGATCTCGGTGAAGACGGTCGGGTAGGTGGACTCGGAGCTGTCCATGATGAAAGCCATGTCGATGTCCACATCTGTGGTTGAAGACCTCCTATCTCGGCTGCCCACTGGGGGCTCATAGTCACACACTTGGTCTGGAGAGCAGAGGTCTGAAAAGGGAAAAAGCATAATGTTACTTAAATTGCTAAATGGAGGCAATGTGTACAAAACTGAAGCAGTTTTTCAACCTATTCAATGCCCCACCTGGCCTCCCTACAGAGACTTCAGTCTTTTAGGTCAGTGGGAAAATCCCTAGGTTATCTACAAATTTGACTGCATTATTCTTTGTAGGAATAACTATAAATGATGAATGAGAGTTGCCCGGAATTTTCTCAAAATGGGAAATTAAACAACGATTCCTTTGAATAGTAATGTATTGGAAATGTTTTACCCATCCAAATAATTTTGTCTGATGATGGAGCTAAACAGCCATGTCAGTTGGGGTGTGCTCAAACAAACCCAGGAGACCATTGTTTTAACCCTGTCCTATCCCCCCTCACTGTTACCATGAAGCGTTGGTGTCTAAATCTAACCAGGTAGTTCAGTGTTAAAACGTGATTAAAACAGCGATCTTCACATGTTCAAAACAACTTTGTTTCAAAATAATTGTAATTAATAAACAAACAGCTCTTACCAAAGCACACGTGGCAGTTCATCACCTTTTGGAGAACTGAATTGTACTGTGCACTTCCAGGGCTGGGAAGGACAATGACCTGGCCCAGGGCGGTGTCGTTCACCTGGTGTACAAGAAGAGACAAAATTAACGAAAATACAATGTACACTGCAAATATACTTTGAGGTATCTGTGTAGTTTTTTTGTTCTACCTGCAGAGCTCTGCTGAGTGCTCTGTCCTCTCGGTTCACCAAGAACAGAGTGGCAATTCCAGCATCATGGAGGCGAAGAGCTGCACTAGTAACTGCCTGTGCCCGACTGACTGTCCCACCGACGAAGAAGACGGCCACCTTCCTCATGAGGAAGCCGCTGCGCACTCTCTTGAAGGTGTTCTGGGCCACAAAGCTCATGGCTGTCTCCAAACTGCGTTCCTTGTTGGTTTGCAGGGTCTGCAGTCCCTCGATGTGCTGCACCAGGGCACGTTTCTTTACAGCGTCAGCGAAGCGGACCTCAGTGGTCACTTCGTCATTGTACAGGGTTACAGCAACACGAGCTCCTCTTGGACAGTTGCTCTCAGAGATGGTGATGTCTTTGACGAGACGCAGGACTGTGTCGCGCATGTTGTTGAAGGCTGGGCGGCCGACGCCTCTAGAGGCATCGAGGGCGAAGGCCAGCTCGGTGGGGTAGAGCGGGCATTCCTGCTGACCTAAAGGCAGAGGGAATGTTAGTCTCTGTATAGTCATGCATATAGTAGCTTAACAAATGTCATAATCGAATGAATACTGTTTTTTGTACTTACCATAACAGCAAGCTGATAGAAAAAAAGGAGTAAAAATGTGGTGAGACATATTTGTAGCACATAATACCTCAATATCCATTACTTATAATTGTTGGGTAACACTTTATAATAACCAACTAAGTGGTGTTTATAGATGGTTTATAGACCAATTATTAACAATTTACAAAGTGCTATACATATTTAATCTTTAAATGTTTTCAATCAATTTCTTAAAGGTATATGAATCATTTAAAAACCATTAACATACTTAATATGGTGTTAAACCAAACCTATCTGTTTACCATTTATAAATGATGGTTATTGTAAAGTGTTACCAATTGTTGTTATGGAATGGCTTTATTGGTAAGGGAGAGTCACCTTAAATGCAATACTTTACAATCAAAATAAAAGTTTTACCCACAAAAATGTCATCACGACCTTATCATGTCAGAATGTGGTCAGTGCAACATTTAAGATAACTGAGAAGTATTAACAGGATTCCTCTACTCTGCATGTATTTGTTCTTTGTCAATTATTATCATTTTTACATGTCATGCAGTCTAGTTCTGCTCTGTAAGGAAAGCTACAGCATGGGCACAACCAGCAGCTCATTTGTAACACAAGTGGATCTGAAAGAACAGCTCGATTCATTTTCATCTTTGTTTGCATGTCACATCTTGGCAAATACACGGATGTCGGATGTCATTCAATTATATTCTGCATTAGATTAGGGTCGTATAGTATTTTTACAACATCATTGAATCAAATTCACTAACTATGAGGTAGGGATGTATTCAACTCTGAATATGTTAAGAAAACAAATATTTTCCATACGAATTTGCTTGTTATTATTGGGAGAAAAGAAAAAGTTTGTGTATTAGCATTTATGTTTCTTAAATTGATGAAAAGCAATGTATGGGAATTATGAGGAAATATATAGCATAATTAATCATGTGCCAATAATAAATCAATTTGATACTTTGAAGGCACAGAAATTGCATTGCCAATGAATAGGAAGTTAGAAAAAAGAAAATGTGCCCTAAGTGTAACTTTGTTGATTTAACACATACTGATGTTTTTTTTTATGGCCATTACTATGAAGATGGTAGATTTGGTACATTTTTAATAATATCATTATGCCTTTTCCATTATCTAATCACATCGTTGGTATGAAATCAACATAAAACATTTGCTTGACTAAAATATTGTTGATTTGCTGTAAAAGGATTTTGCAGCACTGTTACTATCTGACACTGAGCAGCATCCACTTTACGTTTAGTTCCTCACAACTTTTGATTTGATGGTTTATGGTAATAGACACATGTAGGCTGTTTGCCTTGAAATATTGCTTGTGTGGTTGAAAAAGTCTGAGTAAGGGTGAAAAGTGAAAAATGTTACAATTATGCCGACTCTCCCCTATTTATTAAATGATACTTACGACAGTTGTCTCTGATCTTCTTTACCAGGTCACATTGCTGAGGACAGAGATTTTGAAAAAAATAATGAAATATATTGATCAGAGGCATCAGAAATAGGTTTCAGTCCATTCATTCAATACATTCAACCTTTATTTAAATCTGGAGTAATCATTGATGACGTGTACTCATTTCTAATATACATTTATTCTAACTGAATAAATTATTCTTACTGAATAAATGTACAAACACTCAAAAATAATTATTATTAAATTCTAACGGGTTTCACATATGAGCACTTACCACCACACCGGGTCCTCTCGGTCCTTTCTGACCCTATAAGAACCAAAACAGTTCAATATTAGCAGCTGGACATGGCTACAATTAAAAGCACTTTATTTTGTGTATTGCTTATATAAGATGATTATTTTTGTTCCATCGTGTTAAAATCTTAACAATAACACTTGTGCATTATATACTATGTGTCATAAGTTTGAATGATGTGAATCAGCAAAAGTAAACCCCTAAGATAGTGTTCAGTATATTGTAAATAATAACTAAACATACAGATTTTACTCAGCTTATAAGCAAAGGGTAGAACTTACATATGGCCCTGGATATCCAACCTCTCCCTTCTGTCCAGGTGTACCAATTTCCCCAGAGACACCCTAAAAAGAATAAAGAGAAAAAAATATTCACTTTTAAATCTGTTCAACTGCAAATATTAAAGTGCATTGTCATGCAGCTCATTCGTTGCCATGACTGGATACTACATGTCTGAACTTTAAAACCAGTCCTGTACCGTATCACGCTTAACATCTGTGTCCAGTGATCATCATTAACTGTGTCAGAGAGCTGCCTATCAATATCAGCCTCTGTCCAGACTGAAAATGTCAGGCCCTTTGTTCTGAATCTGTCAAGTTTCTTGAAAAAAGGAGCTTGTTTGCAAAAAGAAGAGCATGTATTGCTTGTTCATTAACAAATCACTTGAAAAAGCATTTTAGTAAATGCTAAAACGTTGACAAGCCGCAGATTCAAATACTTCATCAGCTGAGTCTTGTGATCAGTCAGCTTTCATCAGATGGACTAACTCTCTACATGCTCGTCCCTGCAGTGTGACTGCTTTCAATCACAACAGTTATACCTGCATTTTTTTCTGAAATGTTACTAGGTCTTGAGGTAAAGGTTAGGTTAGCAAATGCGATACAAATGTATCAGAATATCGATCCTTGCTCCCATTCACACATGGCCCAGTGCAGGACATGGGGACTGGAAACGTACCCTCTGTCCACGATTTCCTGCAGGTCCAAGTCCACCCTTGTTGCCAGGGTCACCAGCTGCTCCCTAAAATTATGGAAGTAAAGAGAATGCAAATGTTAAAGGAATCCGCATTGGCCTCATTGTACAGCACAACATCATTTGAGCCTTTGTTGAGATCTCCATTACCTTTGGTCCTGGGAATCCTGGGAAGCCCTCGTCACCCTGTAGAGGAAACATACTTTGAGTTTTCATTGTATCAATATCCTCTCTCTTATCATATCTTTAAATGTGCCAGAGCCATCGCATTCTTTATAGTGCTATTCAGCATCATAGAAGACATGAACTGTATGTGTGTTTAGAAATGCTCTTTATTCAGTGTCTTAAGCATCACTTTTATTTGATTCCATCAGAATAGCCAGTATTCCTGCTGATGGTCACGTTTGCTTATGTAGGTCGTATGAATGCATCACTATTAACTGCAGAGTAACCTGATAAAAGTTCTTTGTGGTTGTTTTATTGTTGATGACTTCAATCAAAATACAGACACAAATACATACATTATTATATATTAGAGGTCAAAATTCACTTGCCTTTCTTCCTTTAGGCCCTGCGACACCAAAGCCATCTCTACCATCTTCACCCTATAAACAAAAAAGAAAAAAAATATGTACAGTGCTTTCTTTGTAAAGTGCTTATTAACTTTGCTGCATGCAGCTTCTCCCCTTTGTCCCAACGCAACAGTGTTGTTAAGTTACATCAGGCAATGTTGTGGGACTCATTCAAGACAGAACACATGAATAGGATCCTTCTTAACAACAAAAAAACAATTCCTTAATTAAAAACACTCCACATACATTCTCAGATATAAAACACTCAGCAATATAAGTATTGGTTTAAACCACACATTTGGCAGTGATGCAAAGAATATTCTCTTCAACTTGCAGGCTGCGGTGAACTTCTCCTGCCAAAGCATTTTCTTTCACAGGGACATCTATTGAGAAGATTATCTAATAATCATTGACTGTATTATACTATAATAAATAATGTAAATCTGATATGTATGAGGAAGGATATGTCTTATTTTGCTCTTTTTTCACTGGTTTTACTTCATGGTACATGCACAGAAGATCTGGTTTCATTCTTACAGACTCTCCACGGGGTCCAAGAGGTCCAATAACACCCTTAGGTCCTGGCTCTCCAGGCTCTCCCTACAAAGACACAGAGATTAAGACAGGGACACAAAAAGTTAACGATTCAGAGAGAAAGTCAAAGCTTCAAATTAAGAGTGAAATATTTCTTTAAGCTGCCGGGTCAGTTACTATAGATTTAATTAAGTGACTTTGCTTTTTTTGCAGTAGATCTCAAGCAGAGCCTTGATGTTTTCTTCTCGAGCTTTAACGTTTGCTCAAATAGACGACACATGTGTGTCGAGTAATGTGAGAGAGCTAGGCTTAGGCCAGTATGTTATAAATGAAACAAGTCTGTTTTGGAAAAACATAAGCCACGACAAATTATATTCCACTCAATACCTTGCGACCAAGAGCTCCTCTTCTACCCTTTTCTCCACCAGAACCTGGGATACCTCCGGGACCCTGAAAAAACAAAACATTAGGATATTAGATGACAAAGTTTTCTCAAAATGAAGTATATTTTGCACAAGATTTTCAGTCAGTTAAACCAGTGTGCCTTTGTAGTTGTAGATTTGTGTCATACTCAAGTTATTGAGTAATATGTCTGCTCTGTGTTCACATTTTGAGACCATAAAAAAGGAGCTACACTCTCTCCTGCCGATGCAATGATTTATTAGGACATAAACAATAAAAACCAATGTATCAGCAGCCAACCGGCCTTCATCCACTGCCAGGACACAGATTGTTCAAGCCTTACTCTTGGCAGATCCACCCCAATGAACTTATCTGCTTTTCTGCAAATTTATTTTAATGATACAAAATAAATCTTAAGATATGTAATAAATTGTACCCATAAGTATAAATGGCATGATTTGAATTAGTATTGTGTTTCATATGTTACAGACATAAGAAAAATTGTTAATTTCCATCAAAAGAATATATTAAATATGATAAGGAAAAAGTCTTGACATTTAACAGCCATTTCTTATCATATTATATTTAGTATTTGGGCATAAGGGACAGTTATTTTGTACTGAAATATATAATGGGGTCCACTTCTTAGTTTCAGGCACATTGGTAAATAAAATGAACCTAACAAATTCACTCACTCTGGGTCCAGGGTTTCCATCTTCTCCTCTGGGTCCTGGTGCACCATTTGGTCCAGGTGGACCCTTAAAAGAAACAATGCAAACATCGATGATGCACCAGTTTCTTGCATGTTAGAGCTGAACTTTCAGCCCACAGGAATGAACACACATCTTAGAAATATAAATACTCCAAGCAGAGTCCAGTCAAAACAATATGTCATATTGCTTATGCAGCCAAGAAAAGTATTAACAGTGATGAAAACATTCGCTATAATACATTTTTTGGCAAGTGCATTTGTTGCAATAATAATCTGCCAAATACTGTGAAAAGAATGACAAACTTACTCTAGATCCTCCAATACCAGGCTCCCCCTGAACACCATCACCTCCTGGCTTTCCGGGATTTCCCTTTAATGACACGCATGCAGCAACATGTTACAATCACTGCTATTACACTGCAATAAATGTAATATAATGTGTGTTATCACCCAAGAGACTTACAGCTTGTCCAGGTGGGCCTCTTCTGCCATTAGCTCCCTAATGAAGTGGGAGTAGAAATGAGTTGTGATTCACAAAAACATGACAAGTCAGTATTTAGCGAAGATAATGAAGACATGCAAAGTCATACCCCTCTTCCGACTTCACCGGGGCCTCCCTTCTTTCCATCCGCACCAGGCTCTCCCTATCATTTGGGAGTAGATACCCAAATTAAACAAATGTATAGAAACAGAACCAACCGTTTCCTATTGAAAATGTATAGGGAGGCTTTTTTTTCCCAATAGCAATACAATGTGTAAATTAGGACATTACCGCTGGACCAGCATCACCGGGGTCTCCTTTAGGTCCTGCGCTGCTGTTATCTTCTCCACTTGTACCCTAGTTAGACAGATGGCAAATGGTGAATGGACATTAACACTACAAGTTCTTAATTCATTTTCCGTAAACGCTTAGCTGAACCAGGGTTATGGTGGGTTGGAGACAAACCCTGTTCAGGTCACCAGACTAATAGATAGGGAGAGACAACCATTCACACTCACATTCACACTAATGTAGAGTCACCAATTATCCTCCCATGTCATTGGACTGTGGGAGGACCCATGCTGACATGGGGACAACATGCAAACTCCACACAGAAGAGCCCAAAGGTTAGATTTGAACCTGGACCCTCTTACTGTGAGGCAACCCATTCATACTGGTGGCCGAGACTAACATTCCACCTGCTCATCAGTAAATTAAAAATTCAGTCTGATTCAACGATGGGACAGCCTTCTGGAGCAATTTGGTGTTCAGTACCTTGCCAAAAGATACTTTGTTGGGCTGGGCAATATATCAATATTATATCAATATTGTAATATGAGACTGGATATCATTTTGGGTATTGTAAGTGTTGTCTTTTCTGAGCTTACCATATTGTTCTAGTCATTATAGTTGTTATATTAATATTATTAGTGATAATCAAAACTTAAAAAAATATTAAAATATTTGTTTAGCACTAATAGTCAACCTAAAAATATCGTTGCAAAATCTGTATCAAGGTATTTGTTAAAAAATATTGTGATATTTGATTTTCTCTGTATAGTTATAACACCACATACTAGACCTGTGTTTTTATGACTGATCACTGTTGAGAGCCTGGCTAAAGTGCCTGAGAACATTGGCCATCAAGGAAGGAACAAATGTAACTTCATGACTTAATCCAAGATTGTCTGGGAATTCAAAACAGGTAATCAGTAAATTGCACTCTCATTTACTATGTGTAGATAAAAGCAAATTTACAAACATTTGACAAGTAATGCACTTAAAAACCCTCGATAATCCTCCTAAATCAGTTCAGGTGTCAAAGCGTAACACAATATGTCATCAAACATTAAATGTCACCATAATCAGTTTCCTTAATACTCACAGGGTCTCCTCTGATTCCCATTTCTCCGATGTCTCCTGCTTGTCCTTTGGCACCTTTGGGACCCTAAAATCATTGAATGTATTAAGTGATCAATACTAACCATTTGACCATTTTAGAGAACAAAGGGGGAGCTAAATATAAAGCTAAAATTGCATTCAGTCACTCACTCTTCCGCCAGGGTTTCCTCTCTCTCCTGGGGGTCCTGCCACTCCACTTTTGCCCTGAAAACATACAGCATATGTCAATTAAAGCCCACATTCATGCATAAAGCAAAGGAACATGCATATGTTTTTACCACATTAATGTATTGGTGGGACTTGCCACACAGCTCAGGACAAACAGTAATTTGACATGATTCTGTAATATGTATTACATACAAGAACAAATGGATTGAAAGATTGAATCAAATACAACACACTTACTTCTTCTCCATTGATGCCATCAAGCCCAATTTCTCCAATTTCACCCTGCAACACAATAGCAGTTGGTTAAAATTATGGATGCCCTCAACTAAAAAAATCTTAGTTGGCCAACATTCTTTAAATATTGTTTTTACCAGAGATGTGCTCATAAAAAAACCTTTAAAATAAATATAATGTACTCACCTTTTCTCCTGAGTACCCACGAGAACCCTGAACATAAGAAAAAAAATGTTACACCATTATATTAAATAAATAAAAGTAATATTGACTATTTAAAGTAAGGATGAAGTTGTTAAAGTTTAGATGAAAGCTTTTACCTTGACACCTCTTTGTCCAGGACATCCCTGGAAACCCTGGGTTCCATTCACACCAGGAGGTCCCCTCTCTCCCTGTTATCACAGAATAAAGCCAATTAAATATTTGACAAAATACAGGAAGGATGCAAAAGGAACACAAAGTATAACATATAGAAACGGAAGTGGTGGAAAACATAAAGAAAGTTTGAACTGAACTTTTTGAAAACAGAAAACATGGTTTTACATATATATAGATCAGGACAGCCCTCTCATTGAAACACTGTCAAACTGTGACTTCATACTTAAAATTAAAAAAAAATACTAAGTTGTAAAGATGCATCGTGAGACAGTAAAAGATGTATTCAAATGTGTGACGATTAAAGTCGGTTGAGATGAACAATCAACCCTCAGAAATGTTGTATTTTGTGTCTGAGAAATAATAAACTGAATCTTTTTCAGTAATAATTTGTCTGCAAGCTAATTCTATTAAAAAGAGAAACCGCCCGTAACCCCGGGTTGATTGTATCGTTACATCCCTAAAAAAAATAGGGTTTGTTCACTGTTAAAAAAATTCAAATTGATTTGATCGTTATTAGTTCGCTTTTTAATTTGCCAGAACTTTTGTTAATGACAAATGTCAGCTTAGCTGGCTGGCATTAAATCAAAGTGGTTTAAGCTAGTACACCAGATTGGAACAGCAACTTTTAAATCGACCAAACTCAAAAGAAAAGTATTCAAACTTACAGGTCCACCCTCATCTCCAGGATGTCCCTGACTTCCTGCTGATCCTGGATCACCCTGAAAGACAAACAAAAGCAAAACAAAGCATTAGCCCATGATAAAAATCCTTTTCTGTTATAATGAAGGCAAAGGCTCAGAATTATTTATTTATTTTTGACATTGGGTACCTTAGACCCCCCGAGTCCAACTGCTCCTCGGTCTCCTCTGTTTCCGTTACATTTGCATGGCACTCCACAGCACTCCCTCTCTGCAATATTGTCCTACACAGCAAAAGAAAATGAATATTTATAAATCCAAGGGGAGTAAAGAAAGCTTACGAAAGTCTTGTGACTGACTGGTTACTACTCACAAGTTCTTCCATTAGCTCATAGTCCAAGTCCATGATATTGAGTCGTAAGGGTCTGGTGTATCTGAATCCGCGACCAAATTCCAACTGCAAAGCCTCCTCAAATTTGGGCACCCGCTCCAGCCCGACCAGAATGAAACTTTTCACTCCTGGTTTGCACATGCAAGAGTTTCAGCAACATTTCATACTTGCAAATGTGACATTGTTATAAAGTCACAGAGATTTAAGGTTAGCTAGTCATGACTGGCCATTTGTACTGTATCTTTTTACCTGACTTCTGAAGCTCATCAACGCTCTTTTTCATCTCAGTAATAGAGGCGTCAATCCCATCAGTCAGATGAACGACAACCTTCAGGGTAAAAGCACAAATTTAATTTCACACTTTCCTACATTTCAAGTTTAAACTTGTGATGACCTTTTTTTTTTACTCTGATTGTGATGTAAATACTTTCATACTTGCTATGTGCCAATACAGAGTTAAATCCTATATTCACCTAAATGGTAACTAAATATTAATGCTAAAGTTGTGAGTGCTAAAGTTTTTTTTAACTACTTCATTCAAATACTGAAGGTTCAAGCTCAGAAATATTAATTTAATCATTTTAAGTGATTTGAAATGATATGAATGAAGATTAACTGGCAGAAAGCTACTTCTGAAACTGATGTGACACAATCCACCACAGAAAAGACATATTGCTATCTTACTTGAAGCAAAGAAACACTGAGGGGGGTGAATTCCCAGATAATGGATTGGACTCCAGTTTACTAGTTTATTGTTTACATGTAAGTAACCAACCTTGACAACTTCGTCCTGTCTGCTTTTGAACCTATTGGTGTACGCTGAAATGGTCTTGCCATTGAGGACAAAGGGGCCGCGACTCCGTAGTGCTTTGAAGGCCTCAAACAGCTCATCAGCATTGTCTGTGAAATCCAGCTGGACAGGCTCAGAGGCCGAATCCATGGCCAGCATGCCCACTTGCACTGTGGGAATCTGTCCAGATGAGCAACTGATAGTTGCCATTTTGGAAATCCTCTTCAGAATGGCACCCATCTTTGTCTGGAGGTTGGTCTGTTCACTGAAGATGTTCTTGGCATTGACATCAAAGCCCACCAACACCTCTATATCGCAGGCTGTCAAGAAGATAATTTTTTTTTTTTTGCATTATTTGTGAATTACAGAAAACAGAAACTTTTAATTGTAAGTTGCAAAATTATAATAATAATAATACTGCTCAGGATCAAAGTCAATTAAAAACACTATGTCTCTTACTTTTAGAAGTGTCTTGCACACCAACACACAGCTTCCCTTTCACTTCATCATCCAAAGTCTCCAGGATTTGCTCAGTGAGTTCCGAAAGTTCCAGAATTCTGCTTGCTCGGGCCACAGTGGTGGGCTCACTTGCTAA
Source organism: Centropristis striata (assembly GCF_030273125.1). Taxonomy (NCBI): domain Eukaryota; kingdom Metazoa; phylum Chordata; class Actinopteri; order Perciformes; family Serranidae; genus Centropristis; species Centropristis striata. Next base: position 33,930,575 of record NC_081526.1, on the reverse strand, counting down.
CTCTTCTAACTCGTTCTGAATATCGCCCACTCCTACGGCAAAGACTCTCACACCTTTTTTCTTTAAACCAAGGGCAGCTGTTTTACCATCATCAGCTGAACGTCCTCCAGTGAAGAGCATTAGGATCTGAGGAGTGCCCTCATCCACCCTACTGCCTTTTTCTTTGGTAAAGTAAACATCTTGAACATGGCTAATGGCTGCACCGGTGTTGATTATGCGTCCACCTTTGTAATCTGCTTGTTCAATGGCTTCTTTAATTTCTTCCCTTTTCTTGTATGTGTTGAGGTAGAAGGTGTCAGTCACATCTGTGGCATAATGTGCCATGCCGATCCGCAAGTTGTCTCTATCAGTGAAGAACAAATCAATTAGATTGCTGATGAAACTTTTCACTTCATTGAAGTTGTTCCTGCCAAAGTTAATGGAGCTATCCACCAAAAACACTATATCAGCCTTTCTGGATGGAATCGGGTCCGCTATGAAAAAAAAGAAGGGATATTGATTAGGATATGGTAAAGAAGTGTGAGAATGGGATAACAAATGGAGAGAAATATAATCAAAATACTTTAGCACTTACTTGTATCAATCTCTGTTGGTGGTTCCACAATCATAGTCCCCTTTAACCTTTCAATAACCCCCTGTTTGATTGATGGTAGGCTAGGGAAGTCACGGACCTGGAGGACATCAGCTGGTGTGGTGGCAATTTGGGTGAGCTGCCTTGTGTCAGCACCAGCAGCTCCAACACCAACGCAGTTGACATTTTTGTTCTTAAGCAGAGGTCCAAAGAAGGAAACATCTGTAGGGGAACGTCCACCTGTGAGAACCACAAGATGCTGGGAGGCCTCAGTCTGACGAACACCGGCTGAAGGAATCAACTCATTTTCTACAACAAATTTGATGGCTTCAGCCAGATCTGATGACCGACCACCCATCTGACGAAGTCTTTTGATAGCTGAGATAACGGCTGGCTTATTGTTGTGAGAGTTAAGCGAGAACTCCGTTTTCGGTTCAGCTGCATACTGGACAACAGACACACGCACTTGATCAGGCTGCACATCAAGTTGTTGGACAATGTTTAGGATGAAGTCACGGATATGAGCAATGCCAGCAGCACCTGTATTGTCTGAGCCATCAATAAGGAAGATAATATCCTTTTTCCCAAAAGGTAGGATGTCTGAAAAATAAGCACAACAAAGAGAAAGGCAGATATACTTACTGTGAAATATAAAAGAAAAACACCAATGTCAACTAACTCCTGATACCATGGTCTGCATCTTTTGATATGCTGCTACGTGTCCATTTATTCCTGACATTGGACACCTACTGAGCACTTCCAATTGAACTGTCTGTTCATCATTCTAAATTAATGCGCTGGCTTGTTATAACCATAGCAACAGAGATGCAGTCAAAGTCTCTGTTTACAATTTATCTTCTTTATATAATGAGCATCCTTCAGTGCTTTACCCCTGCATCACCAGTGCACTCTGATGCATGTTTTTTGTAAACCATGCATTAGGAATATAAAGCAATGTTTAAAAGCAAATGGTGAAAATGTGTATCACCTATTGCTTTGAGCACTTACAACTAAATGTTAATCTGAACCTTGAAAATATAAAAAAAGTTTTTCTTACCTACAGTAGTAGGAGGAACATAACTTTGAATGATATCAGCAGTAGATATTGTTTTGACTGAATCAATGAGTTGTGACTCGACTCTTGGAAGCTGCTGGAAACTGTCAACTGAAAATGCAAGTTCGGGCTTCAGGGATATCTGTCTCAGTTCATTAGGGTCTGCATTCCTTGAACCAATGGCAAGAGGTGCAACCTGGTTTCTCTTTAGTTGGTCAGCTGCAGCAGATACATCATCTGAAGACTTGCCACCTGTAACTAGAATAAGGAACTGTGGCACACCATCCTCGATGCGGCTTCCTGCTGACCTCTGGTAGATGTTTCTGTAGACCCACTCAAGAGCACGACCTGTGTTCAGACGGTTTCCACCTTTGCTTTGAAGTCTTGTGACAGCCTGGCGTACCTCATCTTTGGTGGAGAATTCATTCAGTAGAAATTCTACCTTTGCGTCATCACTGTACTGTACCACTGAAATCCGGACTTGATCCAATCCTACATCCAGCTTCTCCACAACTCTTCTTATCATTTCACGAATGGAAGGGAACTCACTACGTACCGCTGTTGTACCATCAATTAGAAACACAACATCCCTTTTTTCTCCTCTGGGGGCTGGTGTGATTTCTGCTCAGAAAGAATGCAGGCATAGAATGCAAGGTATACTTTATTATTTAACTAAAGTTAAGAGTTTCAAACATAAATTGATAAACAGACAGTATCACTGAAAAAGACAAATATCATGTAAAAATCAGTCAAATGTAGAATAACATACACTGTTAAACTACATGGGGCTGGGTGTGTCAGAATGTGTTTAGGCTTAAAATTATTTTTGATATAATTTATTTGGTTAAATTACCTGTAATGGTTGGGAATACTGGACGCATCCTGTTGATGTCATCATCTGACAGCTCGGTGAGAATGGTGATTAAGTTTTCTTGGACTGTGTAGAGGCCAGGGAGGTCATCTACAGGAAAGGCAAAGTTTGGCACATATGACACCACTTGAAGCTCTGAAGGGTTAACATCCCTGGTCCCAATGCTGAAGGGAAGAACTCTGGATTGTTTTAGGGATGTTGCTGCACTACGGATGTCATCTGTTGAAGAGCCACTGGAGACAACAATTACAAACTGCGGTACACCCTCTTCTTTCCTGCTACCACGTTGTGCTGTCAGAACATCCTGACTGACAAACTGCAAGGCCTGACCCAGGTTACGTTGTCTTCCTCCTCGCTGCCTCATTCCCCTGACTGCATTCAAAACACCTTCTTTGGTTGTATGTGTGTTCAGAAACATGTCAGTCTGAGCATAGTCAGCATACTGGACCACGCCAATCCGGATCTTATTCTCGCCCACATTGAGACTCTCCACGATCCTGCGGATAAATTCCTGGATGATAGGAAATTCCCGTCCGACACCATCAGATCCATCAACAAGGAAAACGACATCCTTCCGGGGGCCCTGTGTCTCAGCTGAAAAAGATGAAGTTAATATTATATTCTGCTACAGAACTGATCAGAATATGGAATAAAAGGTCAAAGAACATTACAGCAGAAATTGTACACCAATGTATGATAGCTTTTCATAGACTTTTGGATTCCTTCTTGGCTTGATAACACAGAGAAAAGGTGAGTACAATAATGTGGCCCTAAACCAGAAGCCTAGGTTTTATTGCCAAATATATGGCGATCTTGCGCTTATTCTGAAGGTCGTTACTTACTAACTGTCTTTGTGAAAGTAAATGAAAGGTAGATTGGTCTGACAGCAATGAGTGTGCAAACTAAACTTGACAGTTTTGAACATGAGTATTGGATATAAACATATATGTGATTATTACCAGTGAAGCATGTTGATTTGAAGTGTAAACAGTGGATGCATGTATGCGGATACAGCTAAGTTCCAGTCTGACGCATCCGATCACGAAAGTGACATGGAAAAGTGTAACGTGAAGTTTCAAAATCTGCTCATCCTGGTTCTACTGTCACAATAAAAATGAGGCCCATAACCTTATTCAAATGTCCTACATTAATTAAGATATGTTTTATGACAGAAAGGATAGAAACAAGCAAGGGAGCCTGTCGTGTTAACATACCAGGTGATTCCATGGAGACACGAATGACAGCAGCCTCCACAGAGGACTGAAGTTGCTGTAGGACTTTGGGTAGATCAGTATATTCAGACACAGTTAGAGCATAAGTGGGATTGTGGGCTATCGTTTGCAATTCTCTGGAGTCAGAGCTCCGAGTTCCAATTGCAAAGGTCAGGACACCCAGCTGTTTGAGAGCAGAGGCTGGTGCATCCACTCTGTCAAAAGACCTTCCACCACTTAGCAATACTAGGACCTGTGGAACTCCTTCTAGGCGCCTGCTTCCAGCGGAGGAAGTGAAGACATTATCCCTCAAGTACTGGAGAGCCGCTCCAGTGTTGAGGGATCTTCCGCCTTTGTGCCTCATAGCTCTGACAGTGTCAAGTATGTCGCCTTTTTTTGTGTATGTATTCAGATAGAACTGGACAGCTGGTTCTCTGCTGTACTGGACTATAGAGACACGGTCTTTGTTTTCTCCCACATTGAGTTTCTCCACCACTCTCTCAATAAAATCAAGCATGGCAGGGAAGCCATTCCTTGTGCTATCAGAACCATCCAGAAGGAATACGATATCCTTTTTGGCAGTGTCAACTGAGAAAAAAATAGGAAGACAAGAGATAAAAATCTCTGCAGAAAGTATGTTTGTAGACTTATCAATAAGTTGTGGCCTAATTTATTTTTATATTTTTTTGGAAAGCACCTTGCACTGCCCACATGTCTTTTAAACAGAGGGAAAGTACACCACCATATCTATTTCAATGCACACATGGAGCTAAACAGCTGTTCTACTTCATTTATTGTTTCTCAGTGTGGCTGCAAAACAAGTCAGGTAGCCCATTGGGCCAGAAAGAGGCCGTGCTTGTTAACATACCAAGTACAGTTGGTGATTCCGGGGTGACATCAATAACCACAGCCTCCACAGAGGACTGAAGTTGCTGTTGGACTTTGGGTAGGTCAGATAAGTCAGACACAGATAGAGCATAAGTGGGATCGTGGGCTATCTTCTGCAATTCTGTGATATCAGAGCTCCTAGTTCCAATTGCAAAGGTCAAGACACCCAGCTGTTTGAGGGCAGAGGCTGGTGCATCAACACTGTCAGAAGACCTTCCACCACTTAGCAATACTAGGACCTGTGGAACTCCTTCTAGGCGCCTGCTTCCGGCAGAGGCAGTGAAGACATTATCCCTCAAGTACTGGAGAGCCGCTCCAGTTCTGAGGGGTCTTCCGCCTTTGTGCCTCATAGATCTGACAGTGTCAAGTATGTCGCCTTTTGTTGTGTACGTGTTCAGATAGAACTGGACAGCTGGATCTCTGCTGTACTGAACCACTGAGACACGGTCTCTGTTGTCATCCACACTGAGTTTCTCTACTGTTCTTTGGACAAAGTCTCGGATAGCTGGGAATCCAGTTCGAGTAGCATCAGATCCATCCAACAAGAACACAATATCCCTTCCTGATGGCTGTCTGTCCACTAGATAACATAGAAATTGAGACATATTTAATTTCATGTGTCAAACTTTTCCTGTGCACAAGTGAGATGATAAAAGCTAACCTCAGGGTTTTCAACACTAACTCTATTAATACTGGCACAACTGCTTTGCTCAAAATGGTCCTGGCTGACCTGAACGTAGTGAAATATACTTTGATACAATTCAGTGTGCATCACATCATGGTGTGTGAATGTACAGATCAACCTCTTTCTTACCAGTTACTGTTGGTGAGATGGGCCTGGCCCTCAATAGCGCTGTGCTCATTACAGAGGAGAGCTGTTCTTGGACACTGGGGAGTTCAGCGAAATCAGACACTGATAGAGCGTAACTAGGATCATGAGATATCTTCTGCAGCTCTCCACTGTCAGAGCTCCTTGTTCCAATGCCAATGACAACGATGCCCTGCTGTTTGAGAGCAGAGGCTGGGGTATCTACATTGTCATAAGACCTTCCGCCATTTAGCAGGATCAACATCTGTGGTACACCTTGCAGGCGCCTACTCCCGGAGGAGTTTGTAAAGACGTTGTCCCTGACGTATTGGAGGGCAGCCCCGGTGTTGAGGGGTCTGCCTCCTTTGTGTCTCAGCCCTCTGACCGCATCCACAACATCCTCTCTTGTGCTGTATGTTTTCAGATAGAAATGAGCCTGTGGATCTCTGCTGTACTGCACCACAGAGACACGGTCTTTGTTTTCTCCCATATTGAGTTTCTCCACCACTCTCTCAACAAACTTAAGCATGGCAGGGAAGCCATTCCTTGTGCTATCAGAACCATCCAGAAGGAATACGATATCCTTTTTGGCAGTGTCAACTGAGAAAAAAATAGGAAGACAAGAGATAAAAACCTCTGCAGAAAGTACGCTTGTAGACTAATCAACAAGTGGTGGCCTAATTTATTTTTACATTTTTTTTGGAAAGCACCTTGCACTGCCCACATGTCTTTTAAACAGAGGGGAAGCATACCACCATATCTATTTCAATTCACACATGGAGTTAAACAGCGATTCTACTCCATTTATTGTTTCTCAGTGTAGGTGCAAAACAAGTCAGGTAGCCCATTGGGCCAGAAAGAGGCCGTGCTTGTTAACATACCAAGTACAGTTGGTGATTCCGGGGTGACATCAATAACCACAGCCTCCACAGAGGACTGAAGTTGCTGTTGGACTTTGGGTAGGTCAGATAAGTCAGACACAGATAGAGCATAAGTGGGATCGTGGGCTATCTTCTGCAATTCTGTGATATCAGAGCTCCTAGTTCCAATTGCAAAGGTCAAGACACCCAGCTGTTTGAGGGCAGACGCTGGTGCATCAACACTGTCAGAAGACCTTCCACCACTTAGCAATACTAGGACCTGTGGAACTCCTTCTAGGCGCCTGCTTCCGGCAGAGGCAGTGAAGACATTATCCCTCAAGTACTGGAGAGCCGCTCCAGTTCTGAGGGGTCTTCCGCCTTTGTGCCTCATAGATCTGACAGTGCCAAGTATGTCGCCTTTTGTTGTGTACGTGTTCAGATAGAACTGGACAGCTGGATCTCTGCTGTACTGAACCACTGAGACACGGTCTCTGTTGTCATCCACACTGAGTTTCTCTACTGTTCTTTGGACAAAGTCTCGGATAGCTGGGAATCCAGTTCGAGTAGCATCAGATCCATCCAACAAGAACACAATATCCCTTCCTGATGGCTGTCTGTCCACTAGATAACATAGAAATTGAGACATATTTAATTTCATGTGTCAAACTTTTCCTGTGCACAAGTGAGATGATGAAAGCTAACCTCAGGGTTTTCAACACTAACTCTATTAATACTGGCACAACTGCTTTGCTCATAATGGTCCTGGCTGACCTGAACGTAGTGAAATATACTTTGATACAATTCAGTGTGCATCACACCATGGTGTTTGAATGTACAGATCAACCACTTTCTTACCAGTTACTGTTGGTGTGATGGGCCTGGCCCTCAATAGCGCTGTGCTCATTACAGAGGAGAGCTGTTCTTGGACACTGGGGAGTTCAGCGAAATCAGACACTGATAGAGCGTAACTAGGATCATGAGATATCTTCTGCAGCTCTCCACTGTCAGAGCTCCTTGTTCCAATGCCAATGACAACGATGCCCTGCTGTTTGAGAGCAGAGGCTGGGGTATCTACATTGTCATAAGACCTTCCGCCATTTAGCAGGATCAACATCTGTGGTACACCTTGCAGGCGCCTACTCCCGGAGGAGTTTGTAAAGATGTTGTCCCTGACGTATTGGAGGGCAGCCCCGGTGTTGAGGGGTCTGCCTCCTTTGTGTCTCAGCCCTCTGACGGCATCCACAACATCCTCTCTTGTGCTGTATGTTTTCAGATAGAAATGGGCCTGTGGATCTCTGCTGTACTGCACCACAGAGACACGGTCTTTGTTTTCTCCCACATTGAGTTTCTCCACCACACTCTCAACAAAATCAAGCATGGCAGGGAAGCCATTCCTTGTGCTATCAGAACCATCCAGAAGGAATACGATATCCTTTTTGGCAGTGTCAACTGAGAAAAAAATAGGAAGACAAGAGATAAAAACCTCTGCAGAAAGTACGCTTGTAGACTAATCAACAAGTGGTGGCCTCATTTATTTTTACATTTTTTTGGAAAGCACCTTGCACTGCCCACATGTCTTTTAAACAGAGGGGAAGCACACCACCATATCTATTTCAATGCACACATGGAGCTAAACAGCTATTCTACTTCATTTATTGTTTCCCAGTGTAGCTGCAAAACAAGTCAGGTAGCCCATTGGGCCAGAAAGAGGCCGTGCTTGTTAACATACCAAGTACAGTTGGTGATTCCGGGGTGACATCAATAACCACAGCCTCCACAGAGGACTGAAGTTGCTGTTGGACTTTGGGTAGGTCAGATAATTCAGACACAGATAGAGCATAAGTGGGATCGTGGGCTATCTTCTGCAATTCTGTGATATCAGAGCTCCTAGTTCCAATTGCAAAGGTCAAGACACCCAGCTGTTTGAGAGCAGAGGCTGGTGCATCAACACTGTCAGAAGACCTTCCACCACTTAGCAATACTAGGACCTGTGGAACTCCTTCTAGGCGCCTGCTTCCGGCAGAGGCAGTGAAGACATTATCCCTCAAGTACTGGAGAGCCGCTCCAGTATTGAGGGGTCTTCCGCCTTTGTGCCTCATAGCTCTGACAGTGTCAAGTATGTCGCCTTTTGTTGTGTACGTGTTCAGATAGAACTGGACAGCTGGATCTCTGCTGTACTGAACCACTGAGACACGGTCTTTGTTGTCATCCAGACTGAGTTTCTCTACTGTTCTTTGGACAAAGTCTCGGATAGCTGGGAATCCAGTTCTAGTAGCATCAGATCCATCCAACAAGAACACAATATCCCTTCCTGATGGCTGTCTCCCCACTAGATAACATAGAAATTGAGACATATTTAGTTTCATGTGTCAAACGTTTTCTGTGCACAAGTGAGATGATGAAAGCTAACCTCAGGGTTTTCAACACTGACTCTATTAATACTGGCACAACTGCTTTGCTCAAAATGGCACTGGCTGACCTGAACGTAGTGAAATATACTTTGATACAATTCAGTGTGCATCACACCATGGTGTTTGAATGTACGGATCAACCACTTTCTTACCAGTTACTGTTGGTGTGATAGGCGTGGCCCTCAATAGCACTGTGCTCATTACAGAGGAGAGCTGTTCTTGGACACTGGGGAGTTCAGCGAAATCAGACACTGATAGAGCGTAACTAGGATCATGAGATATCTTCTGCAGCTCTCCAATGTCAGAGCTCCTTGTTCCAATGCCAATGACAACGATGCCCTGCTGTTTGAGAGCAGAGGCTGGGGTATCTACATTGTCAGAAGACCTTCCGCCATTTAGCAGGATCAACATCTGTGGTACACCTTGCTGGCGCCTACTCCCGGAGGAGTTTGTAAAGACGTTGTCCCTGACGTATTGGAGGGCAGCCCCGGTGTTGAGGGGTCTGCCTCCTTTGTGTCTCAGCCCTCTGACCGCATCCACAACATCCTCTCTTGTGCTGTATGTTTTCAGATAGAAATGGGCCTCTGGATCTCTGCTGTACTGCACCACAGAGACACGGTCTTTGTTTTCTCCCACATTGAGTTTCTCCACCACACTCTCAACAAAATCAAGCATGGCAGGGAAGCCATTCCTTGTGCTATCAGAACCATCCAGAAGGAATACGATATCCTTTTTGGCAGTGTCAACTGAGAAAAAAATAGGAAGACAAGCGATAAAAACCTCTGCAGAAAGTACGCTTGTAGACTAATCAACAAGTGGTGGCCTCATTTATTTTTACATTTTTTTGGAAAGCACCTTGCACTGCCCACATGTCTTTTAAACAGAGGGGAATCACACCACCTTATCTATTTCAATGCACACATGGAGCTAAACAGCTATTCTACTTCATTTATTGTTTCTCAGTGTAGCTGCAAAACGAGTCAGGTAGCCCATTGGGCCAGAAAGAGGCCGTGCTTGTTAACATACCAAGTACAGTTGGTGATTCCGGGGTGACATCAATAATCACAGCCTCCACAGAGGACTGAAGTTGCTGTTGGACTTTGGGTAGGTCAGATAATTCAGACACAGATAGAGCATAAGTGGGATCGTGGGCTATCTTCTGCAATTCTGTGATATCAGAGCTCCTAGTTCCAATTGCAAAGGTCAAGACACCCAGCTGTTTGAGAGCAGAGGCTGGTGCATCAACACTGTCATAAGACCTTCCACCACTTAGCAATACTAGAACCTGTGGAACTCCTTCTAGGCGCCTGCTTCCGGCAGAGGCAGTGAAGACATTATCCCTCAAGTACTGGAGAGCCGCTCCAGTATTGAGGGGTCTTCCGCCTTTGTGCCTCATAGCTCTGACAGTGTCAAGTATGTCGCCTTTTGTTGTGTACGTGTTCAGATAGAACTGGACAACTGGATCTCTGCTGTACTGAACCACTGAGACACGGTCTTTGTTGTCATCCAGACTGAGTTTCTCTACTGTTCTTTGGACAAAGTCTCGGATAGCTGGGAATCCAGTTCTAGTAGCATCAGATCCATCCAACAAGAACACAATATCCCTTCCTGATGGCTGTCTCCCCACTAGATAACATAGAAATTGAGACATATTTAGTTTCATGTGTCAAACGTTTTCTGTGCACAAGTGAGATGATGAAAGCTAACCTCAGGGTTTTCAACACTGACTCTATTAATACTGGCACAACTGCTTTGCTCAAAATGGCACTGGCTGACCTGAACGTAGTGAAATATACTTTGATACAATTCAGTGTGCATCACACCATGGTGTTTGAATGTACGGATCAACCACTTTCTTACCAGTTACTGTTGGTGTGATAGGCGTGGCCCTCAATAGCACTGTGCTCATTACAGAGGAGAGCTGTTCTTGGACACTGGGGAGTTCAGCGAAATCAGACACTGATAGAGCGTAACTAGGATCATGAGATATCTTCTGCAGCTCTCCACTGTCAGAGCTCCTTGTTCCAATGCCAATGACAACGATGCCCTGCTGTTTGAGATCAGAGGCTGGGGTATCTACATTGTCAGAAGACCTTCCGCCATTTAGCAGGATCAACATCTGTGGTACACCTTGCAGGCGCCTACTCCCGGAGGAGTTTGTAAAGACGTTGTCCCTGACGTATTGGAGGGCAGCCCCGGTGTTGAGGGGTCTGCCTCCTTTATGTCTCAGCCCTCTGACCGCATCCACAACATCCTCTCTTGTGCTGTATGTTTTCAGATAGAAATGGGCCTGTGGATCTCTGCTGTACTGCACCACAGAGACACGGTCTTTGTTTTCTCCCACATTGAGTTTCTCCACCACACTCTCAACAAAATCAAGCATGGCAGGGAAGCCATTCCTTGTGCTATCAGAACCATCCAGAAGGAATACAATATCCTTTTTGGCAGTGTCAACTGAGAAAAAAATAGGAAGACAAGAGATAAAAACCTCTGCAGAAAGTACGCGTGTAGACTAATCAACAAGTGGTGGCCTCATTTATTTTTACATTTTTTTGGAAAGCACCTTGCACTGCCCACATGTCTTTTAAACAGAGGGGAAGCACACCACCATATCTATTTCAATGCACACATGGAGCTAAACAGCTATTCTACTTCATTTATTGTTTCTCAGTGTAGCTGCAAAACAAGTCAGGTAGCCCATTGGGCCAGAAAGAGGCCATGCTTGTTAACATACCAAGTACAGTTGGTGATTCCGGGGTGACATCAATAACCACAGCCTCCACAGAGGACTGAAGTTGCTGTTGGACTTTGGGTAGGTCAGATAATTCAGACACAGATAGAGCATAAGTGGGATCGTGGGCTATCTTCTGCAATTCTGTGATATCAGAGCTCCTAGTTCCAATTGCAAAGGTCAAGACACCCAGCTGTTTGAGAGCAGAGGCTGGTGCATCAACACTGTCAGTAGACCTTCCACCACTTAGCAATACTAGGACCTGTGGAACTACTTCTAGGAGCCTGCTTCCGGCAGAGGCAGTGAAGACATTATCCCTCAAGTACTGGAGAGCCGCTCCAGTATTGAGGGTTCTTCCGCCTTTGTGCCTCATAGCTCTGACAGTGTCAAGAATGTCGCCTTTTGTTGTGTACGTGTTCAGATAGAACTGGACAGCTGGATCTCTGCTGTACTGAACCACTGAGACACGGTCTCTGTTGTCATCCAGACTGAGTTTCTCTACTGTTCTTTGGACAAAGTCTCGGATAGCTGGGAATCCAGTTCTAGTAGCATCAGATCCATCCAACAAGAACACAATATCCCTTCCTGATGGCTGTCTCCCCACTAGATAACATAGAAATTGAGACATATTTAGTTTCATGTGTCAAACGTTTTCTGTGCACAAGTGAGATGATGAAAGCTAACCTCAGGGTTTTCAACACTGACTCTATTAATACTGGCACAACTGCTTTGCTCAAAATGGCACTGGCTGACCTGAACGTAGTGAAATATACTTTGATACAATTCAGTGTGCATCACACCATGGTGTTTGAATGTACGGATCAACCACTTTCTTACCAGTTACTGTTGGTGTGATAGGCGTGGCCCTCAATAGCACTGTGCTCATTACAGAGGAGAGCTGTTCTTGGACACTGGGGAGTTCAGCGAAATCAGACACTGATAGAGCGTAACTAGGATCATGAGATATCTTCTGCAGCTCTCCACTGTCAGAGCTCCTTGTTCCAATGCCAATGACAACGATGCCCTGCTGTTTGAGAGCAGAGGCTGGGGTATCTACATTGTCAGAAGACCTTCCGCCATTTAGCAGGATCAACATCTGTGGTACACCTTGCAGGCGCCTACTCCCGGAGGAGTTTGTAAAGGCGTTGTCCCTGACGTATTGGAGGGCAGCCCCGGTGTTGAGGGGTCTGCCTCCTTTGTGTCTCAGCCCTCTGACCGCATCCACAACATCCTCTCTTGTGCTGTATGTTTTCAGATAGAAATGGGCCTGTGGATCTCTGCTGTACTGCACCACAGAGACACGGTCTTTGTTTTCTCCCACATTGAGTTTCTCCACCACACTCTCAACAAAATCAAGCATGGCAGGGAAGCCATTCCTTGTGCTATCAGAACCATCCAGAAGGAATACGATATCCTTTTTGGCAGTGTCAACTGAGAAAAAAATAGGAAGACAAGAGATAAAAACCTCTGCAGAAAGTACGCTTGTAGACTAATCAACAAGTGGTGGACTCATTTATTTTTACATTTTTTTGGAAAGCACCTTGCACTGCCCACATGTCTTTTAAACAGAGGGGAAGCACACCACCATATCTATTTCAATGCACACATGGAGCTAAACAGCTATTCTACTTCATTTATTGTTTCTCAGTGTAGGTGCAAAACAAGTCAGGTAGCCCATTGGGCCAGAAAGAGGCCGTGCTTGTTAACATACCAAGTACAGTTGGTGATTCCGGGGTGACATCAATAACCACAGCCTCCACAGAGGACTGAAGTTGCTGTTGGACTTTGGGTAGGTCAGATAATTCAGACACAGATAGAGCATAAGTGGGATCGTGGGCTATCTTCTGCAATTCTGTGATATCAGAGCTCCTAGTTCCAATTGCAAAGGTCAAGACACCCAGCTGTTTGAGAGCAGAGGCTGGTGCATCAACACTGTCAGAAGACCTTCCACCACTTAGCAATACTAGGACCTGTGGAACTCCTTCTAGGCGCCTGCTTCCGGCAGAGGCACTGAAGACATTATCCCTCAAGTACTGGAGAGCCGCTCCAGTATTGAGGGGTATTCCACCTTTGTGCCTCATAGCTCTGACAGTGTCAAGTATGTCGCCTTTTGTTGTGTATGTGTTCAGATAGAACTGGACAGCTGGATCTCTGCTGTACTGAACCACTGAGACACGGTCTCTGTTGTCATCCAGACTGAGTTTCTCTACTGTTCTTTGGACAAAGTCTCGGATAGCTGGGAATCCAGTTCTAGTAGCATCAGATCCATCCAACAAGAACACAATATCCCTTCCTGATGGCTGTCTCCCCACTAGATAACATAGAAATTGAGACATATTTAGTTTCATGTGTCAAACATTTTCTGTGCACAAGTGAGATGATGAAAGCTAACCTCAGGGTTTTCAACACTGACTCTATTAATACTGGCACAACTGCTTTGCTCAAAATGGCACTGGCTGACCTGAACGTAGTGAAATATACTTTGATACAATTCAGTGTGCATCACACCATGGTGTTTGAATGTACGGATCAACCACTTTCTTACCAGTTACTGTTGGTGTGATAGGCGTGGCCCTCAAAAGCACTGTGCTCATTACAGAGGAGAGCTGTTCTTGGACACTGGGGAGTTCAGCGAAATCAGACACTGATAGAGCGTAACTAGGATCATGAGATATCTTCTGCAGCTCTCCACTGTCAGAGCTCCTTGTTCCAATGCCAATGACAACGATGCCCTGCTGTTTGAGAGCAGAGGCTGGGGTATCTACATTGTCAGAAGACCTTCCGCCATTTAGCAGGATCAACATCTGTGGTACACCTTGCAGGCGTCTACTCCCGGAGGAGTTTGTAAAGACGTTGTCCCTGACGTATTGGAGGGCAGCACCGGTGTTGAGGGCTCTGCCTCCTTTGTGTCTCAGCCCTCTGACGGCATCCACAACATCCTCTCTTGTGCTGTATGTTTTCAGATAGAAATGGGCCTGTGGATCTCTGCTGTACTGCACCACAGAGACACGGTCTTTGTTTTCTCCCACATTGAGTTTCTCCACCACACTCTCAACAAAATCAAGCATGGCAGGGAAGCCATTCCTTGTGCTATCAGAACCATCCAGAAGGAATACAATATCCTTTTTGGCAGTGTCAACTGAGAAAAAAATAGGAAGACAAGAGATAAAAACCTCTGCAGAAAGTACGCTTGTAGACTAATCAACAAGTGGTGGCCTCATTTATTTTTACATTTTTTTGGAAAGCACCTTGCACTGCCCACATGTCTTTTAAACAGAGGGGAAGCACACCACCATATCTATTTCAATGCACACATGGAGCTAAACAGCTATTCTACTTCATTTATTGTTTCTCAGTGTAGGTGCAAAACAAGTCAGGTAGCCCATTGGGCCAGAAAGAGGCCGTGCTTGTTAACATACCAAGTACAGTTGGTGATTCCGGGGTGACATCAATAACCACAGCCTCCACAGAGGACTGAAGTTGCTGTTGGACTTTGGGTAGGTCAGATAATTCAGACACAGATAGAGCATAAGTGGGATCGTGGGCTATCTTCTGCAATTCTGTGATATCAGAGCTCCTAGTTCCAATTGCAAAGGTCAAGACACCCAGCTGTTTGAGAGCAGAGGCTGGTGCATCAACAATGTCAGAAGACCTTCCACCACTTAGCAATACTAGGACCTGTGGAACTCCTTCTAGGCGCCTGCTTCCGGCAGAGGCACTGAAGACATTATCCCTCAAGTACTGGAGAGCCGCTCCAGTATTGAGGGGTATTCCACCTTTGTGCCTCATAGCTCTGACAGTGTCAAGTATGTCGCCTTTTGTTGTGTATGTGTTCAGATAGAACTGGACAGCTGGATCTCTGCTGTACTGAACCACTGAGACACGGTCTCTGTTGTCATCCAGACTGAGTTTCTCTACTGTTCTTTGGACAAAGTCTCGGATAGCTGGGAATCCAGTTCTAGTAGCATCAGATCCATCCAACAAGAACACAATATCCCTTCCTGATGGCTGTCTCCCCACTAGATAACATAGAAATTGAGACATATTTAGTTTCATGTGTCAAAAGTTTTCTGTGCACAAGTGAGATGATGAAAGCTAACCTCAGGGTTTTCAACACTGACTCTATTAATACTGGCACAACTGCTTTGCTCAAAATGGCACTGGCTGACCTGAACGTAGTGAAATATACTTTGATACAATTCAGTGTGCATCACACCATGGTGTTTGAATGTACGGATCAACCACTTTCTTACCAGTTACTGTTGGTGTGATAGGCGTGGCCCTCAAAAGCACTGTGCTCATTACAGAGGAGAGCTGTTCTTGGACACTGGGGAGTTCAGCGAAATCAGACACTGATAGAGCGTAACTAGGATCATGAGATATCTTCTGCAGCTCTCCACTGTCAGAGCTCCTTGTTCCAATGCCAATGACAACGATGCCCTGCTGTTTGAGATCAGAGGCTGGGGTATCTACATTGTCAGAAGACCTTCCGCCATTTAGCAGGATCAACATCTGTGGTACACCTTGCAGGCGCCTACTCCCGGAGGAGTTTGTAAAGACGTTGTCCCTGACGTATTGGAGGGCAGCACCGGTGTTGAGGGCTCTGCCTCCTTTGTGTCTCAGCCCTCTGACGGCATCCACAACATCCTCTCTTGTGCTGTATGTTTTCAGATAGAAATGGGCCTGTGGATCTCTGCTGTACTGCACCACAGAGACACGGTCTTTGTTTTCTCCCACATTGAGTTTCTCCACCACACTCTCAACAAAATCAAGCATGGCAGGGAAGCCATTCCTTGTGCTATCAGAACCATCCAGAAGGAATACAATATCCTTTTTGGCAGTGTCAACTGAGAAAAAAATAGGAAGACAAGAGATAAAAACCTCTGCAGAAAGTACGCTTGTAGACTAATCAACAAGTGGTGGCCTCATTTATTTTTACATTTTTTTGGAAAGCACCTTGCACTGCCCACATGTCTTTTAAACAGAGGGGAAGCACACCACCATATCTATTTCAATGCACACATGGAGCTAAACAGCTATTCTACTTCATTTATTGTTTCTCAGTGTAGGTGCAAAACAAGTCAGGTAGCCCATTGGGCCAGAAAGAGGCCGTGCTTGTTAACATACCAAGTACAGTTGGTGATTCCGGGGTGACATCAATAACCACAGCCTCCACAGAGGACTGAAGTTGCTGTTGGACTTTGGGTAGGTCAGATAATTCAGACACAGATAGAGCATAAGTGGGATCGTGGGCTATCTTCTGCAATTCTGTGATATCAGAGCTCCTAGTTCCAATTGCAAAGGTCAAGACACCCAGCTGTTTGAGAGCAGAGGCTGGTGCATCAACACTGTCAGAAGACCTTCCACCACTTAGCAATACTAGGACCTGTGGAACTCCTTCTAGGCGCCTGCTTCCGGCAGAGGCAGTGAAGACATTATCCCTCAAGTACTGGAGAGCCGCTCCAGTATTGAGGGTTCTTCCGCCTTTGTGCCTCATAGCTCTGACAGTGTCAAGAATGTCGCCTTTTGTTGTGTACGTGTTCAGATAGAACTGGACAGCTGGATCTCTGCTGTACTGAACCACTGAGACACGGTCTCTGTTGTCATCCAGACTGAGTTTCTCTACTGTTCTTTGGACAAAGTCTCGGATAGCTGGGAATCCAGTTCTAGTAGCATCAGATCCATCCAACAAGAACACAATATCCCTTCCTGATGGCTGTCTCCCCACTAGATAACATAGAAATTGAGACATATTTAGTTTCATGTGTCAAACGTTTTCTGTGCACAAGTGAGATGATGAAAGCTAACCTCAGGGTTTTCAACACTGACTCTATTAATACTGGCACAACTGCTTTGCTCAAAATGGCACTGGCTGACCTGAACGTAGTGAAATATACTTTGATACAATTCAGTGTGCATCACACCATGGTGTTTGAATGTACGGATCAACCACTTTCTTACCAGTTACTGTTGGTGTGATAGGCGTGGCCCTCAAAAGCACTGTGCTCATTACAGAGGAGAGCTGTTCTTGGACACTGGGGAGTTCAGCGAAATCAGACACTGATAGAGCGTAACTAGGATCATGAGATATCTTCTGCAGCTCTCCACTGTCAGAGCTCCTTGTTCCAATGCCAATGACAACGATGCCCTGCTGTTTGAGAGCAGAGGCTGGGGTATCTACATTGTCAGAAGACCTTCCGCCATTTAGCAGGATCAACATCTGTGGTACACCTTGCAGGCGTCTACTCCCGGAGGAGTTTGTAAAGACGTTGTCCCTGACGTATTGGAGGGCAGCACCGGTGTTGAGGGCTCTGCCTCCTTTGTGTCTCAGCCCTCTGACGGCATCCACAACATCCTCTCTTGTGCTGTATGTTTTCAGATAGAAATGGGCCTGTGGATCTCTGCTGTACTGCACCACAGAGACACGGTCTTTGTTTTCTCCCACATTGAGTTTCTCCACCACACTCTCAACAAAATCAAGCATGGCAGGGAAGCCATTCCTTGTGCTATCAGAACCATCCAGAAGGAATACAATATCCTTTTTGGCAGTGTCAACTGAGAAAAAAATAGGAAGACAAGAGATAAAAACCTCTGCAGAAAGTACGCTTGTAGACTAATCAACAAGTGGTGGCCTCATTTATTTTTACATTTTTTTGGAAAGCACCTTGCACTGCCCACATGTCTTTTAAACAGAGGGGAAGCACACCACCATATCTATTTCAATGCACACATGGAGCTAAACAGCTATTCTACTTCATTTATTGTTTCTCAGTGTAGGTGCAAAACAAGTCAGGTAGCCCATTGGGCCAGAAAGAGGCCGTGCTTGTTAACATACCAAGTACAGTTGGTGATTCAGGGGTGACATCAATAACCACAGCCTCCACAGAGGACTGAAGTTGCTGTTGGACTTTGGGTAGGTCAGATAATTCAGACACAGATAGAGCATAAGTGGGATCGTGGGCTATCTTCTGCAATTCTGTGATATCAGAGCTCCTAGTTCCAATTGCAAAGGTCAAGACACCCAGCTGTTTGAGAGCAGAGGCTGGTGCATCAACACTGTCAGAAGACCTTCCACCACTTAGCAATACTAGGACCTGTGGAACTCCTTCTAGGCGCCTGCTTCCGGCAGAGGCACTGAAGACATTATCCCTCAAGTACTGGAGAGCCGCTCCAGTATTGAGGGGTATTCCACCTTTGTGCCTCATAGCTCTGACATTGTCAAGTAAGTCGCCTTTTGTTGTGTATGTGTTCAGATAGAACTGGACAGCTGGATCTCTGCTGTACTGAACCACTGAGACACGGTCTCTGTTGTCATCCAGACTGAGTTTCTCTACTGTTCTTTGGACAAAGTCTCGGATAGCTGGGAATCCAGTTCTAGTAGCATCAGATCCATCCAACAAGAACACAATATCCCTTCCTGATGGCTGTCTCCCCACTAGATAACATAGAAATTGAGACATATTTAGTTTCATGTGTCAAAAGTTTTCTGTGCACAAGTGAGATGATGAAAGCTAACCTCAGGGTTTTCAACACTGACTCTATTAATACTGGCACAACTGCTTTGCTCAAAATGGCACTGGCTGACCTGAACGTAGTGAAATATACTTTGATACAATTCAGTGTGCATCACACCATGGTGTTTGAATGTACGGATCAACCACTTTCTTACCAGTTACTGTTGGTGTGATAGGCGTGGCCCTCAAAAGCACTGTGCTCATTACAGAGGAGAGCTGTTCTTGGACACTGGGGAGTTCAGCGAAATCAGACACTGATAGAGCGTAACTAGGATCATGAGATATCTTCTGCAGCTCTCCACTGTCAGAGCTCCTTGTTCCAATGCCAATGACAACGATGCCCTGCTGTTTGAGATCAGAGGCTGGGGTATCTACATTGTCAGAAGACCTTCCGCCATTTAGCAGGATCAACATCTGTGGTACACCTTGCAGGCGTCTACTCCCGGAGGAGTTTGTAAAGACGTTGTCCCTGACGTATTGGAGGGCAGCACCGGTGTTGAGGGCTCTGCCTCCTTTGTGTCTCAGCCCTCTGACGGCATCCACAACATCCTCTCTTGTGCTGTATGTTTTCAGATAGAAATGGGCCTGTGGATCTCTGCTGTACTGCACCACAGAGACACGGTCTTTGTTTTCTCCCACATTGAGTTTCTCCACCACACTCTCAACAAAATCAAGCATGGCAGGGAAGCCATTCCTTGTGCTATCAGAACCATCCAGAAGGAATACAATATCCTTTTTGGCAGTGTCAACTGAGAAAAAAATAGGAAGACAAGAGATAAAAACCTCTGCAGAAAGTACGCTTGTAGACTAATCAACAAGTGGTGGCCTCATTTATTTTTACATTTTTTTGGAAAGCACCTTGCACTGCCCACATGTCTTTTAAACAGAGGGGAAGCACACCACCATATCTATTTCAATGCACACATGGAGCTAAACAGCTATTCTACTTCATTTATTGTTTCTCAGTGTAGCTGCAAAACAAGTCAGGTAGCCCATTGGGCCAGAAAGAGGCCGTGCTTGTTAACATACCAAGTACAGTTGGTGATTCCGGGGTGACATCAATAACCACAGCCTCCACAGAGGACTGAAGTTGCTGTTGGACTTTGGGTAGGTCAGATAATTCAGACACAGATAGAGCATAAGTGGGATCGTGGGCTATCTTCTGCAATTCTGTGATATCAGAGCTCCTAGTTCCAATTGCAAAGGTCAAGACACCCAGCTGTTTGAGAGCAGAGGCTGGTGCATCAACACTGTCAGAAGACCTTCCACCACTTAGCAATACTAGGACCTGTGGAACTCCTTCTAGGCGCCTGCTTCCGGCAGAGGCAGTGAAGACATTATCCCTCAAGTACTGGAGAGCCGCTCCAGTATTGAGGGTTCTTCCGCCTTTGTGCCTCATAGCTCTGACAGTGTCAAGAATGTCGCCTTTTGTTGTGTACGTGTTCAGATAGAACTGGACAGCTGGATCTCTGCTGTACTGAACCACTGAGACACGGTCTCTGTTGTCATCCAGACTGAGTTTCTCTACTGTTCTTTGGACAAAGTCTCGGATAGCTGGGAATCCAGTTCTAGTAGCATCAGATCCATCCAACAAGAACACAATATCCCTTCCTGATGGCTGTCTCCCCACTAGATAACATAGAAATTGAGACATATTTAGTTTCATGTGTCAAACGTTTTCTGTGCACAAGTGAGATGATGAAAGCTAACCTCAGGGTTTTCAACACTGACTCTATTAATACTGGCACAACTGCTTTGCTCAAAATGGCACTGGCTGACCTGAACGTAGTGAAATATACTTTGATACAATTCAGTGTGCATCACACCATGGTGTTTGAATGTACGGATCAACCACTTTCTTACCAGTTACTGTTGGTGTGATAGGCGTGGCCCTCAAAAGCACTGTGCTCATTACAGAGGAGAGCTGTTCTTGGACACTGGGGAGTTCAGCGAAATCAGACACTGATAGAGCGTAACTAGGATCATGAGATATCTTCTGCAGCTCTCCACTGTCAGAGCTCCTTGTTCCAATGCCAATGACAACGATGCCCTGCTGTTTGAGAGCAGAGGCTGGGGTATCTACATTGTCAGAAGACCTTCCGCCATTTAGCAGGATCAACATCTGTGGTACACCTTGCAGGCGTCTACTCCCGGAGGAGTTTGTAAAGACGTTGTCCCTGACGTATTGGAGGGCAGCACCGGTGTTGAGGGCTCTGCCTCCTTTGTGTCTCAGCCCTCTGACGGCATCCACAACATCCTCTCTTGTGCTGTATGTTTTCAGATAGAAATGGGCCTGTGGATCTCTGCTGTACTGCACCACAGAGACACGGTCTTTGTTTTCTCCCACATTGAGTTTCTCCACCACACTCTCAACAAAATCAAGCATGGCAGGGAAGCCATTCCTTGTGCTATCAGAACCATCCAGAAGGAATACAATATCCTTTTTGGCAGTGTCAACTGAGAAAAAAATAGGAAGACAAGAGATAAAAACCTCTGCAGAAAGTACGCTTGTAGACTAATCAACAAGTGGTGGCCTCATTTATTTTTACATTTTTTTGGAAAGCACCTTGCACTGCCCACATGTCTTTTAAACAGAGGGGAAGCACACCACCATATCTATTTCAATGCACACATGGAGCTAAACAGCTATTCTACTTCATTTATTGTTTCTCAGTGTAGGTGCAAAACAAGTCAGGTAGCCCATTGGGCCAGAAAGAGGCCGTGCTTGTTAACATACCAAGTACAGTTGGTGATTCAGGGGTGACATCAATAACCACAGCCTCCACAGAGGACTGAAGTTGCTGTTGGACTTTGGGTAGGTCAGATAATTCAGACACAGATAGAGCATAAGTGGGATCGTGGGCTATCTTCTGCAATTCTGTGATATCAGAGCTCCTAGTTCCAATTGCAAAGGTCAAGACACCCAGCTGTTTGAGAGCAGAGGCTGGTGCATCAACACTGTCAGAAGACCTTCCACCACTTAGCAATACTAGGACCTGTGGAACTCCTTCTAGGCGCCTGCTTCCGGCAGAGGCACTGAAGACATTATCCCTCAAGTACTGGAGAGCCGCTCCAGTATTGAGGGGTATTCCACCTTTGTGCCTCATAGCTCTGACATTGTCAAGTAAGTCGCCTTTTGTTGTGTATGTGTTCAGATAGAACTGGACAGCTGGATCTCTGCTGTACTGAACCACTGAGACACGGTCTCTGTTGTCATCCAGACTGAGTTTCTCTACTGTTCTTTGGACAAAGTCTCGGATAGCTGGGAATCCAGTTCTAGTAGCATCAGATCCATCCAACAAGAACACAATATCCCTTCCTGATGGCTGTCTCCCCACTAGATAACATAGAAATTGAGACATATTTAGTTTCATGTGTCAAAAGTTTTCTGTGCACAAGTGAGATGATGAAAGCTAACCTCAGGGTTTTCAACACTGACTCTATTAATACTGGCACAACTGCTTTGCTCAAAATGGCACTGGCTGACCTGAACGTAGTGAAATATACTTTGATACAATTCAGTGTGCATCACACCATGGTGTTTGAATGTACGGATCAACCACTTTCTTACCAGTTACTGTTGGTGTGATAGGCGTGGCCCTCAAAAGCACTGTGCTCATTACAGAGGAGAGCTGTTCTTGGACACTGGGGAGTTCAGCGAAATCAGACACTGATAGAGCGTAACTAGGATCATGAGATATCTTCTGCAGCTCTCCACTGTCAGAGCTCCTTGTTCCAATGCCAATGACAACGATGCCCTGCTGTTTGAGATCAGAGGCTGGGGTATCTACATTGTCAGAAGACCTTCCGCCATTTAGCAGGATCAACATCTGTGGTACACCTTGCAGGCGTCTACTCCCGGAGGAGTTTGTAAAGACGTTGTCCCTGACGTATTGGAGGGCAGCACCGGTGTTGAGGGCTCTGCCTCCTTTGTGTCTCAGCCCTCTGACGGCATCCACAACATCCTCTCTTGTGCTGTATGTTTTCAGATAGAAATGGGCCTGTGGATCTCTGCTGTACTGCACCACAGAGACACGGTCTTTGTTTTCTCCCACATTGAGTTTCTCCACCACACTCTCAACAAAATCAAGCATGGCAGGGAAGCCATTCCTTGTGCTATCAGAACCATCCAGAAGGAATACAATATCCTTTTTGGCAGTGTCAACTGAGAAAAAAATAGGAAGACAAGAGATAAAAACCTCTGCAGAAAGTACGCTTGTAGACTAATCAACAAGTGGTGGCCTCATTTATTTTTACATTTTTTTGGAAAGCACCTTGCACTGCCCACATGTCTTTTAAACAGAGGGGAAGCACACCACCATATCTATTTCAATGCACACATGGAGCTAAACAGCTATTCTACTTCATTTATTGTTTCTCAGTGTAGCTGCAAAACAAGTCAGGTAGCCCATTGGGCCAGAAAGAGGCCGTGCTTGTTAACATACCAAGTACAGTTGGTGATTCCGGGGTGACATCAATAACCACAGCCTCCACAGAGGACTGAAGTTGCTGTTGGACTTTGGGTAGGTCAGATAATTCAGACACAGATAGAGCATAAGTGGGATCGTGGGCTATCTTCTGCAATTCTGTGATATCAGAGCTCCTAGTTCCAATTGCAAAGGTCAAGACACCCAGCTGTTTGAGAGCAGAGGCTGGTGCATCAACACTGTCAGAAGACCTTCCACCACTTAGCAATACTAGGACCTGTGGAACTCCTTCTAGGCGCCTGCTTCCGGCAGAGGCAGTGAAGACATTATCCCTCAAGTACTGGAGAGCCGCTCCAGTATTGAGGGTTCTTCCGCCTTTGTGCCTCATAGCTCTGACAGTGTCAAGAATGTCGCCTTTTGTTGTGTACGTGTTCAGATAGAACTGGACAGCTGGATCTCTGCTGTACTGAACCACTGAGACACAGTCTCTGTTGTCATCCAGACTGAGTTTCTCTACTGTTCTTTGGACAAAGTCTCGGATAGCTGGGAATCCAGTTCTAGTAGCATCAGATCCATCCAACAAGAACACAATATCCCTTCCTGATGGCTGTCTCCCCACTAGATAACATAGAAATTGAGACATATTTAGTTTCATGTGTCAAACATTTTCTGTGCACAAGTGAGATGATGAAAGCTAACCTCAGGGTTTTCAACACTGACTCTATTAATACTGGCACAACTGCTTTGCTCAAAATGGCACTGGCTGACCTGAACGTAGTGAAATATACTTTGATACAATTCAGTGTGCATCACACCATGGTGTTTGAATGTACGGATCAACCACTTTCTTACCAGTTACTGTTGGTGTGATAGGCGTGGCCCTCAAAAGCACTGTGCTCATTACAGAGGAGAGCTGTTCTTGGACACTGGGGAGTTCAGCGAAATCAGACACTGATAGAGCGTAACTAGGATCATGAGATATCTTCTGCAGCTCTCCACTGTCAGAGCTCCTTGTTCCAATGCCAATGACAACGATGCCCTGCTGTTTGAGAGCAGAGGCTGGGGTATCTACATTGTCAGAAGACCTTCCGCCATTTAGCAGGATCAACATCTGTGGTACACCTTGCAGGCGTCTACTCCCGGAGGAGTTTGTAAAGACGTTGTCCCTGACGTATTGGAGGGCAGCACCGGTGTTGAGGGCTCTGCCTCCTTTGTGTCTCAGCCCTCTGACGGCATCCACAACATCCTCTCTTGTGCTGTATGTTTTCAGATAGAAATGGGCCTGTGGATCTCTGCTGTACTGCACCACAGAGACACGGTCTTTGTTTTCTCCCACATTGAGTTTCTCCACCACACTCTCAACAAAATCAAGCATGGCAGGGAAGCCATTCCTTGTGCTATCAGAACCATCCAGAAGGAATACAATATCCTTTTTGGCAGTGTCAACTGAGAAAAAAATAGGAAGACAAGAGATAAAAACCTCTGCAGAAAGTACGCTTGTAGACTAATCAACAAGTGGTGGCCTCATTTATTTTTACATTTTTTTGGAAAGCACCTTGCACTGCCCACATGTCTTTTAAACAGAGGGGAAGCACACCACCATATCTATTTCAATGCACACATGGAGCTAAACAGCTATTCTACTTCATTTATTGTTTCTCAGTGTAGGTGCAAAACAAGTCAGGTAGCCCATTGGGCCAGAAAGAGGCCGTGCTTGTTAACATACCAAGTACAGTTGGTGATTCCGGGGTGACATCAATAACCACAGCCTCCACAGAGGACTGAAGTTGCTGTTGGACTTTGGGTAGGTCAGATAATTCAGACACAGATAGAGCATAAGTGGGATCGTGGGCTATCTTCTGCAATTCTGTGATATCAGAGCTCCTAGTTCCAATTGCAAAGGTCAAGACACCCAGCTGTTTGAGAGCAGAGGCTGGTGCATCAACACTGTCAGAAGACCTTCCACCACTTAGCAATACTAGGACCTGTGGAACTCCTTCTAGGCGCCTGCTTCCGGCAGAGGCACTGAAGACATTATCCCTCAAGTACTGGAGAGCCGCTCCAGTATTGAGGGGTATTCCACCTTTGTGCCTCATAGCTCTGACAGTGTCAAGTATGTCGCCTTTTGTTGTGTATGTGTTCAGATAGAACTGGACAGCTGGATCTCTGCTGTACTGAACCACTGAGACACGGTCTCTGTTGTCATCCAGACTGAGTTTCTCTACTGTTCTTTGGACAAAGTCTCGGATAGCTGGGAATCCAGTTCTAGTAGCATCAGATCCATCCAACAAGAACACAATATCCCTTCCTGATGGCTGTCTCCCCACTAGATAACATAGAAATTGAGACATATTTAGTTTCATGTGTCAAAAGTTTTCTGTGCACAAGTGAGATGATGAAAGGTAACCTCACGGTTTTCAACACTGACTCTATTAATACTGGCACAACTGCTTTTCTCAAAATGGCACTGGCTGACCTGAACGTAGTGAAATATACTTTGATACAATTCAGTGTGCATCACACCATGGTGTTTGAATGTACGGATCAACCACTTTCTTACCAGTTACTGTTGGTGTGATAGGCGTGGCCCTCAAAAGCACTGTGCTCATTACAGAGGAGAGCTGTTCTTGGACACTGGGGAGTTCAGCGAAATCAGACACTGATAGAGCGTAACTAGGATCATGAGATATCTTCTGCAGCTCTCCACTGTCAGAGCTCCTTGTTCCAATGCCAATGACAACGATGCCCTGCTGTTTGAGATCAGAGGCTGGGGTATCTACATTGTCAGAAGACCTTCCGCCATTTAGCAGGATCAACATCTGTGGTACACCTTGCAGGCGTCTACTCCCGGAGGAGTTTGTAAAGACGTTGTCCCTGACGTATTGGAGGGCAGCACCGGTGTTGAGGGCTCTGCCTCCTTTGTGTCTCAGCCCTCTGACGGCATCCACAACATCCTCTCTTGTGCTGTATGTTTTCAGATAGAAATGGGCCTGTGGATCTCTGCTGTACTGCACCACAGAGACACGGTCTTTGTTTTCTCCCACATTGAGTTTCTCCACCACACTCTCAACAAAATCAAGCATGGCAGGGAAGCCATTCCTTGTGCTATCAGAACCATCCAGAAGGAATACAATATCCTTTTTGGCAGTGTCAACTGAGAAAAAAATAGGAAGACAAGAGATAAAAACCTCTGCAGAAAGTACGCTTGTAGACTAATCAACAAGTGGTGGCCTCATTTATTTTTACATTTTTTTGGAAAGCACCTTGCACTGCCCACATGTCTTTTAAACAGAGGGGAAGCACACCACCATATCTATTTCAATGCACACATGGAGCTAAACAGCTATTCTACTTCATTTATTGTTTCTCAGTGTAGGTGCAAAACAAGTCAGGTAGCCCATTGGGCCAGAAAGAGGCCGTGCTTGTTAACATACCAAGTACAGTTGGTGATTCCGGGGTGACATCAATAACCACAGCCTCCACAGAGGACTGAAGTTGCTGTTGGACTTTGGGTAGGTCAGATAATTCAGACACAGATAGAGCATAAGTGGGATCGTGGGCTATCTTCTGCAATTCTGTGATATCAGAGCTCCTAGTTCCAATTGCAAAGGTCAAGACACCCAGCTGTTTGAGAGCAGAGGCTGGTGCATCAACACTGTCAGAAGACCTTCCACCACTTAGCAATACTAGGACCTGTGGAACTCCTTCTAGGCGCCTGCTTCCGGCAGAGGCACTGAAGACATTATCCCTCAAGTACTGGAGAGCCGCTCCAGTATTGAGGGGTATTCCACCTTTGTGCCTCATAGCTCTGACAGTGTCAAGTATGTCGCCTTTTGTTGTGTATGTGTTCAGATAGAACTGGACAGCTGGATCTCTGCTGTACTGAACCACTGAGACACGGTCTCTGTTGTCATCCAGACTGAGTTTCTCTACTGTTCTTTGGACAAAGTCTCGGATAGCTGGGAATCCAGTTCTAGTAGCATCAGATCCATCCAACAAGAACACAATATCCCTTCCTGATGGCTGTCTCCCCACTAGATAACATAGAAATTGAGACATATTTAGTTTCATGTGTCAAAAGTTTTCTGTGCACAAGTGAGATGATGAAAGGTAACCTCACGGTTTTCAACACTGACTCTATTAATACTGGCACAACTGCTTTTCTCAAAATGGCACTGGCTGACCTGAACGTAGTGAAATATACTTTGATACAATTCAGTGTGCATCACACCATGGTGTTTGAATGTACGGATCAACCACTTTCTTACCAGTTACTGTTGGTGTGATAGGCGTGGCCCTCAAAAGCACTGTGCTCATTACAGAGGAGAGCTGTTCTTGGACACTGGGGAGTTCAGCGAAATCAGACACTGATAGAGCGTAACTAGGATCATGAGATATCTTCTGCAGCTCTCCACTGTCAGAGCTCCTTGTTCCAATGCCAATGACAACGATGCCCTGCTGTTTGAGATCAGAGGCTGGGGTATCTACATTGTCAGAAGACCTTCCGCCATTTAGCAGGATCAACATCTGTGGTACACCTTGCAGGCGTCTACTCCCGGAGGAGTTTGTAAAGACGTTGTCCCTGACGTATTGGAGGGCAGCACCGGTGTTGAGGGCTCTGCCTCCTTTGTGTCTCAGCCCTCTGACGGCATCCACAACATCCTCTCTTGTGCTGTATGTTTTCAGATAGAAATGGGCCTGTGGATCTCTGCTGTACTGCACCACAGAGACACGGTCTTTGTTTTCTCCCACATTGAGTTTCTCCACCACACTCTCAACAAAATCAAGCATGGCAGGGAAGCCATTCCTTGTGCTATCAGAACCATCCAGAAGGAATACAATATCCTTTTTGGCAGTGTCAACTGAGAAAAAAATAGGAAGACAAGAGATAAAAACCTCTGCAGAAAGTACGCTTGTAGACTAATCAACAAGTGGTGGCCTCATTTATTTTTACATTTTTTTGGAAAGCACCTTGCACTGCCCACATGTCTTTTAAACAGAGGGGAAGCACACCACCATATCTATTTCAATGCACACATGGAGCTAAACAGCTATTCTACTTCATTTATTGTTTCTCAGTGTAGGTGCAAAACAAGTCAGGTAGCCCATTGGGCCAGAAAGAGGCCGTGCTTGTTAACATACCAAGTACAGTTGGTGATTCCGGGGTGACATCAATAACCACAGCCTCCACAGAGGACTGAAGTTGCTGTTGGACTTTGGGTAGGTCAGATAATTCAGACACAGATAGAGCATAAGTGGGATCGTGGGCTATCTTCTGCAATTCTGTGATATCAGAGCTCCTAGTTCCAATTGCAAAGGTCAAGACACCCAGCTGTTTGAGAGCAGAGGCTGGTGCATCAACACTGTCAGAAGACCTTCCACCACTTAGCAATACTAGGACCTGTGGAACTCCTTCTAGGCGCCTGCTTCCGGCAGAGGCACTGAAGACATTATCCCTCAAGTACTGGAGAGCCGCTCCAGTATTGAGGGTTCTTCCGCCTTTGTGCCTCATAGCTCTGACAGTGTCAAGAATGTCGCCTTTTGTTGTGTACGTGTTCAGATAGAACTGGACAGCTGGATCTCTGCTGTACTGAACCACTGAGACACGGTCTCTGTTGTCATCCAGACTGAGTTTCTCTACTGTTCTTTGGACAAAGTCTCGGATAGCTGGGAATCCAGTTCTAGTAGCATCAGATCCATCCAACAAGAACACAATATCCCTTCCTGATGGCTGTCTCCCCACTAGATAACATAGAAATTGAGACATATTTAGTTTCATGTGTCAAAAGTTTTCTGTGCACAAGTGAGATGATGAAAGCTAACCTCAGGGTTTTCAACACTGACTCTATTAATACTGGCACAACTGCTTTGCTCAAAATGGCACTGGCTGACCTGAACGTAGTGAAATATACTTTGATACAATTCAGTGTGCATCACACCATGGTGTTTGAATGTACGGATCAACCACTTTCTTACCAGTTACTGTTGGTGTGATAGGCGTGGCCCTCAAAAGCACTGTGCTCATTACAGAGGAGAGCTGTTCTTGGACACTGGGGAGTTCAGCGAAATCAGACACTGATAGAGCGTAACTAGGATCATGAGATATCTTCTGCAGCTCTCCACTGTCAGAGCTCCTTGTTCCAATGCCAATGACAACGATGCCCTGCTGTTTGAGAGCAGAGGCTGGGGTATCTACATTGTCAGAAGACCTTCCGCCATTTAGCAGGATCAACATCTGTGGTACACCTTGCAGGCGTCTACTCCCGGAGGAGTTTGTAAAGACGTTGTCCCTGACGTATTGGAGGGCAGCACCGGTGTTGAGGGCTCTGCCTCCTTTGTGTCTCAGCCCTCTGACGGCATCCACAACATCCTCTCTTGTGCTGTATGTTTTCAGATAGAAATGGGCCTGTGGATCTCTGCTGTACTGCACCACAGAGACACGGTCTTTGTTTTCTCCCACATTGAGTTTCTCCACCACACTCTCAACAAAATCAAGCATGGCAGGGAAGCCATTCCTTGTGCTATCAGAACCATCCAGAAGGAATACAATATCCTTTTTGGCAGTGTCAACTGAGAAAAAAATAGGAAGACAAGAGATAAAAACCTCTGCAGAAAGTACGCTTGTAGACTAATCAACAAGTGGTGGCCTCATTTATTTTTACATTTTTTTGGAAAGCACCTTGCACTGCCCACATGTCTTTTAAACAGAGGGGAAGCACACCACCATATCTATTTCAATGCACACATGGAGCTAAACAGCTATTCTACTTCATTTATTGTTTCTCAGTGTAGCTGCAAAACAAGTCAGGTAGCCCATTGGGCCAGAAAGAGGCCGTGCTTGTTAACATACCAAGTACAGTTGGTGATTCCGGGGTGACATCAATAACCACAGCCTCCACAGAGGACTGAAGTTGCTGTTGGACTTTGGGTAGGTCAGATAATTCAGACACAGATAGAGCATAAGTGGGATCGTGGGCTATCTTCTGCAATTCTGTGATATCAGAGCTCCTAGTTCCAATTGCAAAGGTCAAGACACCCAGCTGTTTGAGAGCAGAGGCTGGTGCATCAACACTGTCAGAAGACCTTCCACCACTTAGCAATACTAGGACCTGTGGAACTCCTTCTAGGCGCCTGCTTCCGGCAGAGGCAGTGAAGACATTATCCCTCAAGTACTGGAGAGCCGCTCCAGTATTGAGGGTTCTTCCGCCTTTGTGCCTCATAGCTCTGACAGTGTCAAGTATGTCGCCTTTTGTTGTGTATGTGTTCAGATAGAACTGGACAGCTGGATCTCTGCTGTACTGAACCACTGAGACACGGTCTCTGTTGTCATCCAGACTGAGTTTCTCTACTGTTCTTTGGACAAAGTCTCGGATAGCTGGGAATCCAGTTCTAGTAGCATCAGATCCATCCAACAAGAATACAATATCCCTTCCTGATGGCTGTCTCCCCACTAGATAACATAGAAATTGAGACATATTTAGTTTCATGTGTCAAAAGTTTTCTGTGCACAAGTGAGATGATGAAAGGTAACCTCACGGTTTTCAACACTGATTCTATTAATACTGGCACAACTGCTTTTCTCAAAATGGCACTGGCTGACCTGAACGTAGTGAAATATACTTTGATACAATTCAGTGTGCATCACACCATGGTGTTTGAATGTACGGATCAACCACTTTCTTACCAGTTACTGTTGGTGTGATAGGCGTGGCCCTCAAAAGCACTGTGCTCATTACAGAGGAGAGCTGTTCTTGGACACTGGGGAGTTCAGCGAAATCAGACACTGATAGAGCGTAACTAGGATCATGAGATATCTTCTGCAGCTCTCCACTGTCAGAGCTCCTTGTTCCAATGCCAATGACAACGATGCCCTGCTGTTTGAGAGCAGAGGCTGGGGTATCTACATTGTCAGAAGACCTTCCGCCATTTAGCAGGATCAACATCTGTGGTACACCTTGCAGGCGTCTACTCCCGGAGGAGTTTGTAAAGACGTTGTCCCTGACGTATTGGAGGGCAGCACCGGTGTTGAGGGCTCTGCCTCCTTTGTGTCTCAGCCCTCTGACGGCATCCACAACATCCTCTCTTGTGCTGTATGTTTTCAGATAGAAATGGGCCTGTGGATCTCTGCTGTACTGCACCACAGAGACACGGTCTTTGTTTTCTCCCACATTGAGTTTCTCCACCACACTCTCAACAAAATCAAGCATGGCAGGGAAGCCATTCCTTGTGCTATCAGAACCATCCAGAAGGAATACAATATCCTTTTTGGCAGTGTCAACTGAGAAAAAAATAGGAAGACAAGAGATAAAAACCTCTGCAGAAAGTACGCTTGTAGACTAATCAACAAGTGGTGGCCTCATTTATTTTTACATTTTTTTGGAAAGCACCTTGCACTGCCCACATGTCTTTTAAACAGAGGGGAAGCACACCACCATATCTATTTCAATGCACACATGGAGCTAAACAGCTATTCTACTTCATTTATTGTTTCTCAGTGTAGGTGCAAAACAAGTCAGGTAGCCCATTGGGCCAGAAAGAGGCCGTGCTTGTTAACATACCAAGTACAGTTGGTGATTCCGGGGTGACATCAATAACCACAGCCTCCACAGAGGACTGAAGTTGCTGTTGGACTTTGGGTAGGTCAGATAATTCAGACACAGATAGAGCATAAGTGGGATCGTGGGCTATCTTCTGCAATTCTGTGATATCAGAGCTCCTAGTTCCAATTGCAAAGGTCAAGACAC
Organism: Centropristis striata; assembly: GCF_030273125.1. NCBI lineage: Eukaryota > Metazoa > Chordata > Actinopteri > Perciformes > Serranidae > Centropristis > Centropristis striata. The sequence continues at coordinate 33,898,485 of NC_081526.1, read as the reverse complement.
CCAGCTGTTTGAGAGCAGAGGCTGGTGCATCAACACTGTCAGAAGACCTTCCACCACTTAGCAATACTAGGACCTGTGGAACTCCTTCTAGGCGCCTGCTTCCGGCAGAGGCACTGAAGACATTATCCCTCAAGTACTGGAGAGCCGCTCCAGTATTGAGGGGTATTCCACCTTTGTGCCTCATAGCTCTGACAGTGTCAAGTATGTCGCCTTTTGTTGTGTATGTGTTCAGATAGAACTGGACAGCTGGATCTCTGCTGTACTGAACCACTGAGACACGGTCTCTGTTGTCATCCAGACTGAGTTTCTCTACTGTTCTTTGGACAAAGTCTCGGATAGCTGGGAATCCAGTTCTAGTAGCATCAGATCCATCCAACAAGAACACAATATCCCTTCCTGATGGCTGTCTCCCCACTAGATAACATAGAAATTGAGACATATTTAGTTTCATGTGTCAAACATTTTCTGTGCACAAGTGAGATGATGAAAGCTAACCTCAGGGTTTTCAACACTGACTCTATTAATACTGGCACAACTGCTTTGCTCAAAATGGCACTGGCTGACCTGAACGTAGTGAAATATACTTTGATACAATTCAGTGTGCATCACACCATGGTGTTTGAATGTACGGATCAACCACTTTCTTACCAGTTACTGTTGGTGTGATAGGCGTGGCCCTCAAAAGCACTGTGCTCATTACAGAGGAGAGCTGTTCTTGGACACTGGGGAGTTCAGCGAAATCAGACACTGATAGAGCGTAACTAGGATCATGAGATATCTTCTGCAGCTCTCCACTGTCAGAGCTCCTTGTTCCAATGCCAATGACAACGATGCCCTGCTGTTTGAGAGCAGAGGCTGGGGTATCTACATTGTCAGAAGACCTTCCGCCATTTAGCAGGATCAACATCTGTGGTACACCTTGCAGGCGTCTACTCCCGGAGGAGTTTGTAAAGACGTTGTCCCTGACGTATTGGAGGGCAGCACCGGTGTTGAGGGCTCTGCCTCCTTTGTGTCTCAGCCCTCTGACGGCATCCACAACATCCTCTCTTGTGCTGTATGTTTTCAGATAGAAATGGGCCTGTGGATCTCTGCTGTACTGCACCACAGAGACACGGTCTTTGTTTTCTCCCACATTGAGTTTCTCCACCACACTCTCAACAAAATCAAGCATGGCAGGGAAGCCATTCCTTGTGCTATCAGAACCATCCAGAAGGAATACAATATCCTTTTTGGCAGTGTCAACTGAGAAAAAAATAGGAAGACAAGAGATAAAAACCTCTGCAGAAAGTACGCTTGTAGACTAATCAACAAGTGGTGGCCTCATTTATTTTTACATTTTTTTGGAAAGCACCTTGCACTGCCCACATGTCTTTTAAACAGAGGGGAAGCACACCACCATATCTATTTCAATGCACACATGGAGCTAAACAGCTATTCTACTTCATTTATTGTTTCTCAGTGTAGCTGCAAAACAAGTCAGGTAGCCCATTGGGCCAGAAAGAGGCCGTGCTTGTTAACATACCAAGTACAGTTGGTGATTCCGGGGTGACATCAATAACCACAGCCTCCACAGAGGACTGAAGTTGCTGTTGGACTTTGGGTAGGTCAGATAATTCAGACACAGATAGAGCATAAGTGGGATCGTGGGCTATCTTCTGCAATTCTGTGATATCAGAGCTCCTAGTTCCAATTGCAAAGGTCAAGACACCCAGCTGTTTGAGAGCAGAGGCTGGTGCATCAACACTGTCAGAAGACCTTCCACCACTTAGCAATACTAGGACCTGTGGAACTCCTTCTAGGCGCCTGCTTCCGGCAGAGGCACTGAAGACATTATCCCTCAAGTACTGGAGAGCCGCTCCAGTATTGAGGGGTATTCCACCTTTGTGCCTCATAGCTCTGACAGTGTCAAGTATGTCGCCTTTTGTTGTGTATGTGTTCAGATAGAACTGGACAGCTGGATCTCTGCTGTACTGAACCACTGAGACACGGTCTCTGTTGTCATCCAGACTGAGTTTCTCTACTGTTCTTTGGACAAAGTCTCGGATAGCTGGGAATCCAGTTCTAGTAGCATCAGATCCATCCAACAAGAACACAATATCCCTTCCTGATGGCTGTCTCCCCACTAGATAACATAGAAATTGAGACATATTTAGTTTCATGTGTCAAAAGTTTTCTGTGCACAAGTGAGATGATGAAAGGTAACCTCACGGTTTTCAACACTGACTCTATTAATACTGGCACAACTGCTTTTCTCAAAATGGCACTGGCTGACCTGAACGTAGTGAAATATACTTTGATACAATTCAGTGTGCATCACACCATGGTGTTTGAATGTACGGATCAACCACTTTCTTACCAGTTACTGTTGGTGTGATAGGCGTGGCCCTCAAAAGCACTGTGCTCATTACAGAGGAGAGCTGTTCTTGGACACTGGGGAGTTCAGCGAAATCAGACACTGATAGAGCGTAACTAGGATCATGAGATATCTTCTGCAGCTCTCCACTGTCAGAGCTCCTTGTTCCAATGCCAATGACAACGATGCCCTGCTGTTTGAGATCAGAGGCTGGGGTATCTACATTGTCAGAAGACCTTCCGCCATTTAGCAGGATCAACATCTGTGGTACACCTTGCAGGCGTCTACTCCCGGAGGAGTTTGTAAAGACGTTGTCCCTGACGTATTGGAGGGCAGCACCGGTGTTGAGGGCTCTGCCTCCTTTGTGTCTCAGCCCTCTGACGGCATCCACAACATCCTCTCTTGTGCTGTATGTTTTCAGATAGAAATGGGCCTGTGGATCTCTGCTGTACTGCACCACAGAGACACGGTCTTTGTTTTCTCCCACATTGAGTTTCTCCACCACACTCTCAACAAAATCAAGCATGGCAGGGAAGCCATTCCTTGTGCTATCAGAACCATCCAGAAGGAATACAATATCCTTTTTGGCAGTGTCAACTGAGAAAAAAATAGGAAGACAAGAGATAAAAACCTCTGCAGAAAGTACGCTTGTAGACTAATCAACAAGTGGTGGCCTCATTTATTTTTACATTTTTTTGGAAAGCACCTTGCACTGCCCACATGTCTTTTAAACAGAGGGGAAGCACACCACCATATCTATTTCAATGCACACATGGAGCTAAACAGCTATTCTACTTCATTTATTGTTTCTCAGTGTAGGTGCAAAACAAGTCAGGTAGCCCATTGGGCCAGAAAGAGGCCGTGCTTGTTAACATACCAAGTACAGTTGGTGATTCCGGGGTGACATCAATAACCACAGCCTCCACAGAGGACTGAAGTTGCTGTTGGACTTTGGGTAGGTCAGATAATTCAGACACAGATAGAGCATAAGTGGGATCGTGGGCTATCTTCTGCAATTCTGTGATATCAGAGCTCCTAGTTCCAATTGCAAAGGTCAAGACACCCAGCTGTTTGAGAGCAGAGGCTGGTGCATCAACACTGTCAGAAGACCTTCCACCACTTAGCAATACTAGGACCTGTGGAACTCCTTCTAGGCGCCTGCTTCCGGCAGAGGCACTGAAGACATTATCCCTCAAGTACTGGAGAGCCGCTCCAGTATTGAGGGGTATTCCACCTTTGTGCCTCATAGCTCTGACAGTGTCAAGTATGTCGCCTTTTGTTGTGTATGTGTTCAGATAGAACTGGACAGCTGGATCTCTGCTGTACTGAACCACTGAGACACGGTCTCTGTTGTCATCCAGACTGAGTTTCTCTACTGTTCTTTGGACAAAGTCTCGGATAGCTGGGAATCCAGTTCTAGTAGCATCAGATCCATCCAACAAGAACACAATATCCCTTCCTGATGGCTGTCTCCCCACTAGATAACATAGAAATTGAGACATATTTAGTTTCATGTGTCAAAAGTTTTCTGTGCACAAGTGAGATGATGAAAGGTAACCTCACGGTTTTCAACACTGACTCTATTAATACTGGCACAACTGCTTTTCTCAAAATGGCACTGGCTGACCTGAACGTAGTGAAATATACTTTGATACAATTCAGTGTGCATCACACCATGGTGTTTGAATGTACGGATCAACCACTTTCTTACCAGTTACTGTTGGTGTGATAGGCGTGGCCCTCAAAAGCACTGTGCTCATTACAGAGGAGAGCTGTTCTTGGACACTGGGGAGTTCAGCGAAATCAGACACTGATAGAGCGTAACTAGGATCATGAGATATCTTCTGCAGCTCTCCACTGTCAGAGCTCCTTGTTCCAATGCCAATGACAACGATGCCCTGCTGTTTGAGATCAGAGGCTGGGGTATCTACATTGTCAGAAGACCTTCCGCCATTTAGCAGGATCAACATCTGTGGTACACCTTGCAGGCGTCTACTCCCGGAGGAGTTTGTAAAGACGTTGTCCCTGACGTATTGGAGGGCAGCACCGGTGTTGAGGGCTCTGCCTCCTTTGTGTCTCAGCCCTCTGACGGCATCCACAACATCCTCTCTTGTGCTGTATGTTTTCAGATAGAAATGGGCCTGTGGATCTCTGCTGTACTGCACCACAGAGACACGGTCTTTGTTTTCTCCCACATTGAGTTTCTCCACCACACTCTCAACAAAATCAAGCATGGCAGGGAAGCCATTCCTTGTGCTATCAGAACCATCCAGAAGGAATACAATATCCTTTTTGGCAGTGTCAACTGAGAAAAAAATAGGAAGACAAGAGATAAAAACCTCTGCAGAAAGTACGCTTGTAGACTAATCAACAAGTGGTGGCCTCATTTATTTTTACATTTTTTTGGAAAGCACCTTGCACTGCCCACATGTCTTTTAAACAGAGGGGAAGCACACCACCATATCTATTTCAATGCACACATGGAGCTAAACAGCTATTCTACTTCATTTATTGTTTCTCAGTGTAGGTGCAAAACAAGTCAGGTAGCCCATTGGGCCAGAAAGAGGCCGTGCTTGTTAACATACCAAGTACAGTTGGTGATTCCGGGGTGACATCAATAACCACAGCCTCCACAGAGGACTGAAGTTGCTGTTGGACTTTGGGTAGGTCAGATAATTCAGACACAGATAGAGCATAAGTGGGATCGTGGGCTATCTTCTGCAATTCTGTGATATCAGAGCTCCTAGTTCCAATTGCAAAGGTCAAGACACCCAGCTGTTTGAGAGCAGAGGCTGGTGCATCAACACTGTCAGAAGACCTTCCACCACTTAGCAATACTAGGACCTGTGGAACTCCTTCTAGGCGCCTGCTTCCGGCAGAGGCAGTGAAGACATTATCCCTCAAGTACTGGAGAGCCGCTCCAGTATTGAGGGTTCTTCCGCCTTTGTGCCTCATAGCTCTGACAGTGTCAAGAATGTCGCCTTTTGTTGTGTACGTGTTCAGATAGAACTGGACAGCTGGATCTCTGCTGTACTGAACCACTGAGACACGGTCTCTGTTGTCATCCAGACTGAGTTTCTCTACTGTTCTTTGGACAAAGTCTCGGATAGCTGGGAATCCAGTTCTAGTAGCATCAGATCCATCCAACAAGAACACAATATCCCTTCCTGATGGCTGTCTCCCCACTAGATAACATAGAAATTGAGACATATTTAGTTTCATGTGTCAAAAGTTTTCTGTGCACAAGTGAGATGATGAAAGCTAACCTCAGGGTTTTCAACACTGACTCTATTAATACTGGCACAACTGCTTTGCTCAAAATGGCACTGGCTGACCTGAACGTAGTGAAATATACTTTGATACAATTCAGTGTGCATCACACCATGGTGTTTGAATGTACGGATCAACCACTTTCTTACCAGTTACTGTTGGTGTGATAGGCGTGGCCCTCAAAAGCACTGTGCTCATTACAGAGGAGAGCTGTTCTTGGACACTGGGGAGTTCAGCGAAATCAGACACTGATAGAGCGTAACTAGGATCATGAGATATCTTCTGCAGCTCTCCACTGTCAGAGCTCCTTGTTCCAATGCCAATGACAACGATGCCCTGCTGTTTGAGAGCAGAGGCTGGGGTATCTACATTGTCAGAAGACCTTCCGCCATTTAGCAGGATCAACATCTGTGGTACACCTTGCAGGCGTCTACTCCCGGAGGAGTTTGTAAAGACGTTGTCCCTGACGTATTGGAGGGCAGCACCGGTGTTGAGGGCTCTGCCTCCTTTGTGTCTCAGCCCTCTGACGGCATCCACAACATCCTCTCTTGTGCTGTATGTTTTCAGATAGAAATGGGCCTGTGGATCTCTGCTGTACTGCACCACAGAGACACGGTCTTTGTTTTCTCCCACATTGAGTTTCTCCACCACACTCTCAACAAAATCAAGCATGGCAGGGAAGCCATTCCTTGTGCTATCAGAACCATCCAGAAGGAATACAATATCCTTTTTGGCAGTGTCAACTGAGAAAAAAATAGGAAGACAAGAGATAAAAACCTCTGCAGAAAGTACGCTTGTAGACTAATCAACAAGTGGTGGCCTCATTTATTTTTACATTTTTTTGGAAAGCACCTTGCACTGCCCACATGTCTTTTAAACAGAGGGGAAGCACACCACCATATCTATTTCAATGCACACATGGAGCTAAACAGCTATTCTACTTCATTTATTGTTTCTCAGTGTAGGTGCAAAACAAGTCAGGTAGCCCATTGGGCCAGAAAGAGGCCGTGCTTGTTAACATACCAAGTACAGTTGGTGATTCCGGGGTGACATCAATAACCACAGCCTCCACAGAGGACTGAAGTTGCTGTTGGACTTTGGGTAGGTCAGATAATTCAGACACAGATAGAGCATAAGTGGGATCGTGGGCTATCTTCTGCAATTCTGTGATATCAGAGCTCCTAGTTCCAATTGCAAAGGTCAAGACACCCAGCTGTTTGAGAGCAGAGGCTGGTGCATCAACACTGTCAGAAGACCTTCCACCACTTAGCAATACTAGGACCTGTGGAACTCCTTCTAGGCGCCTGCTTCCGGCAGAGGCACTGAAGACATTATCCCTCAAGTACTGGAGAGCCGCTCCAGTATTGAGGGGTATTCCACCTTTGTGCCTCATAGCTCTGACAGTGTCAAGTATGTCGCCTTTTGTTGTGTATGTGTTCAGATAGAACTGGACAGCTGGATCTCTGCTGTACTGAACCACTGAGACACGGTCTCTGTTGTCATCCAGACTGAGTTTCTCTACTGTTCTTTGGACAAAGTCTCGGATAGCTGGGAATCCAGTTCTAGTAGCATCAGATCCATCCAACAAGAATACAATATCCCTTCCTGATGGCTGTCTCCCCACTAGATAACATAGAAATTGAGACATATTTAGTTTCATGTGTCAAAAGTTTTCTGTGCACAAGTGAGATGATGAAAGGTAACCTCACGGTTTTCAACACTGATTCTATTAATACTGGCACAACTGCTTTTCTCAAAATGGCACTGGCTGACCTGAACGTAGTGAAATATACTTTGATACAATTCAGTGTGCATCACACCATGGTGTTTGAATGTACGGATCAACCACTTTCTTACCAGTTACTGTTGGTGTGATAGGCGTGGCCCTCAAAAGCACTGTGCTCATTACAGAGGAGAGCTGTTCTTGGACACTGGGGAGTTCAGCGAAATCAGACACTGATAGAGCGTAACTAGGATCATGAGATATCTTCTGCAGCTCTCCACTGTCAGAGCTCCTTGTTCCAATGCCAATGACAACGATGCCCTGCTGTTTGAGAGCAGAGGCTGGGGTATCTACATTGTCAGAAGACCTTCCGCCATTTAGCAGGATCAACATCTGTGGTACACCTTGCAGGCGTCTACTCCCGGAGGAGTTTGTAAAGACGTTGTCCCTGACGTATTGGAGGGCAGCACCGGTGTTGAGGGCTCTGCCTCCTTTGTGTCTCAGCCCTCTGACGGCATCCACAACATCCTCTCTTGTGCTGTATGTTTTCAGATAGAAATGGGCCTGTGGATCTCTGCTGTACTGCACCACAGAGACACGGTCTTTGTTTTCTCCCACATTGAGTTTCTCCACCACACTCTCAACAAAATCAAGCATGGCAGGGAAGCCATTCCTTGTGCTATCAGAACCATCCAGAAGGAATACAATATCCTTTTTGGCAGTGTCAACTGAGAAAAAAATAGGAAGACAAGAGATAAAAACCTCTGCAGAAAGTACGCTTGTAGACTAATCAACAAGTGGTGGCCTCATTTATTTTTACATTTTTTTGGAAAGCACCTTGCACTGCCCACATGTCTTTTAAACAGAGGGGAAGCACACCACCATATCTATTTCAATGCACACATGGAGCTAAACAGCTATTCTACTTCATTTATTGTTTCTCAGTGTAGGTGCAAAACAAGTCAGGTAGCCCATTGGGCCAGAAAGAGGCCGTGCTTGTTAACATACCAAGTACAGTTGGTGATTCCGGGGTGACATCAATAACCACAGCCTCCACAGAGGACTGAAGTTGCTGTTGGACTTTGGGTAGGTCAGATAATTCAGACACAGATAGAGCATAAGTGGGATCGTGGGCTATCTTCTGCAATTCTGTGATATCAGAGCTCCTAGTTCCAATTGCAAAGGTCAAGACACCCAGCTGTTTGAGAGCAGAGGCTGGTGCATCAACACTGTCAGAAGACCTTCCACCACTTAGCAATACTAGGACCTGTGGAACTCCTTCCAGGCGCCTGCTTCCGGCAGAGGCACTGAAGACATTATTCCTCAAGTACTGGAGAGCCGCTCCAGTATTGAGGGGTATTCCACCTTTGTGCCTCATAGCTCTGACAGTGTCAAGTATGTCGCCTTTTGTTGTGTATGTGTTCAGATAGAACTGGACAGCTGGATCTCTGCTGTACTGAACCACTGAGACACGGTCTCTGTTGTCATCCAGACTGAGTTTCTCTACTGTTCTTTGGACAAAGTCTCGGATAGCTGGGAATCCAGTTCTAGTAGCATCAGATCCATCCAACAAGAATACAATATCCCTTCCTGATGGCTGTCTCCCCACTAGATAACATAGAAATTGAGACATATTTAGTTTCATGTGTCAAAAGTTTTCTGTGCACAAGTGAGATGATGAAAGGTAACCTCACGGTTTTCAACACTGACTCTATTAATACTGGCACAACTGCTTTTCTCAAAATGGCACTGGCTGACCTGAACGTAGTGAAATATACTTTGATACAATTCAGTGTGCATCACACCATGGTGTTTGAATGTACGGATCAACCACTTTCTTACCAGTTACTGTTGGTGTGATAGGCGTGGCCCTCAAAAGCACTGTGCTCATTACAGAGGAGAGCTGTTCTTGGACACTGGGGAGTTCAGCGAAATCAGACACTGATAGAGCGTAACTAGGATCATGAGATATCTTCTGCAGCTCTCCACTGTCAGAGCTCCTTGTTCCAATGCCAATGACAACGATGCCCTGCTGTTTGAGAGCAGAGGCTGGGGTATCTACATTGTCAGAAGACCTTCCGCCATTTAGCAGGATCAACATCTGTGGTACACCTTGCAGGCGTCTACTCCCGGAGGAGTTTGTAAAGACGTTGTCCCTGACGTATTGGAGGGCAGCACCGGTGTTGAGGGCTCTGCCTCCTTTGTGTCTCAGCCCTCTGACGGCATCCACAACATCCTCTCTTGTGCTGTATGTTTTCAGATAGAAATGGGCCTGTGGATCTCTGCTGTACTGCACCACAGAGACACGGTCTTTGTTTTCTCCCACATTGAGTTTCTCCACCACACTCTCAACAAAATCAAGCATGGCAGGGAAGCCATTCCTTGTGCTATCAGAACCATCCAGAAGGAATACAATATCCTTTTTGGCAGTGTCAACTGAGAAAAAAATAGGAAGACAAGAGATAAAAACCTCTGCAGAAAGTACGCTTGTAGACTAATCAACAAGTGGTGGCCTCATTTATTTTTACATTTTTTTGGAAAGCACCTTGCACTGCCCACATGTCTTTTAAACAGAGGGGAAGCACACCACCATATCTATTTCAATGCACACATGGAGCTAAACAGCTATTCTACTTCATTTATTGTTTCTCAGTGTAGGTGCAAAACAAGTCAGGTAGCCCATTGGGCCAGAAAGAGGCCGTGCTTGTTAACATACCAAGTACAGTTGGTGATTCCGGGGTGACATCAATAACCACAGCCTCCACAGAGGACTGAAGTTGCTGTTGGACTTTGGGTAGGTCAGATAATTCAGACACAGATAGAGCATAAGTGGGATCGTGGGCTATCTTCTGCAATTCTGTGATATCAGAGCTCCTAGTTCCAATTGCAAAGGTCAAGACACCCAGCTGTTTGAGAGCAGAGGCTGGTGCATCAACACTGTCAGAAGACCTTCCACCACTTAGCAATACTAGGACCTGTGGAACTCCTTCTAGGCGCCTGCTTCCGGCAGAGGCAGTGAAGACATTATCCCTCAAGTACTGGAGAGCCGCTCCAGTATTGAGGGGTATTCCACCTTTGTGCCTCATAGCTCTGACAGTGTCAAGTATGTCGCCTTTTGTTGTGTATGTGTTCAGATAGAACTGGACAGCTGGATCTCTGCTGTACTGAACCACTGAGACACGGTCTCTGTTGTCATCCAGACTGAGTTTCTCAACTGTTCTTTGGACAAAGTCTCGGATAGCTGGGAATCCAGTTCTAGTAGCATCAGATCCATCCAACAAGAACACAATATCCCTTCCTGATGGCTGTCTCCCCACTAGATAACATAGAAATTGAGACATATTTAGTTTCATGTGTCAAAAGTTTTCTGTGCACAAGTGAGATGATGAAAGGTAACCTCACGGTTTTCAACACTGACTCTATTAATACTGGCACAACTGCTTTTCTCAAAATGGCACTGGCTGACCTGAACGTAGTGAAATATACTTTGATACAATTCAGTGTGCATCACACCATGGTGTTTGAATGTACGGATCAACCACTTTCTTACCAGTTACTGTTGGTGTGATAGGCGTGGCCCTCAAAAGCACTGTGCTCATTACAGAGGAGAGCTGTTCTTGGACACTGGGGAGTTCAGCGAAATCAGACACTGATAGAGCGTAACTAGGATCATGAGATATCTTCTGCAGCTCTCCACTGTCAGAGCTCCTTGTTCCAATGCCAATGACAACGATGCCCTGCTGTTTGAGATCAGAGGCTGGGGTATCTACATTGTCAGAAGACCTTCCGCCATTTAGCAGGATCAACATCTGTGGTACACCTTGCAGGCGTCTACTCCCGGAGGAGTTTGTAAAGACGTTGTCCCTGACGTATTGGAGGGCAGCACCGGTGTTGAGGGCTCTGCCTCCTTTGTGTCTCAGCCCTCTGACGGCATCCACAACATCCTCTCTTGTGCTGTATGTTTTCAGATAGAAATGGGCCTGTGGATCTCTGCTGTACTGCACCACAGAGACACGGTCTTTGTTTTCTCCCACATTGAGTTTCTCCACCACACTCTCAACAAAATCAAGCATGGCAGGGAAGCCATTCCTTGTGCTATCAGAACCATCCAGAAGGAATACAATATCCTTTTTGGCAGTGTCAACTGAGAAAAAAATAGGAAGACAAGAGATAAAAACCTCTGCAGAAAGTACGCTTGTAGACTAATCAACAAGTGGTGGCCTCATTTATTTTTACATTTTTTTGGAAAGCACCTTGCACTGCCCACATGTCTTTTAAACAGAGGGGAAGCACACCACCATATCTATTTCAATGCACACATGGAGCTAAACAGCTATTCTACTTCATTTATTGTTTCTCAGTGTAGGTGCAAAACAAGTCAGGTAGCCCATTGGGCCAGAAAGAGGCCGTGCTTGTTAACATACCAAGTACAGTTGGTGATTCCGGGGTGACATCAATAACCACAGCCTCCACAGAGGACTGAAGTTGCTGTTGGACTTTGGGTAGGTCAGATAATTCAGACACAGATAGAGCATAAGTGGGATCGTGGGCTATCTTCTGCAATTCTGTGATATCAGAGCTCCTAGTTCCAATTGCAAAGGTCAAGACACCCAGCTGTTTGAGAGCAGAGGCTGGTGCATCAACACTGTCAGAAGACCTTCCACCACTTAGCAATACTAGGACCTGTGGAACTCCTTCTAGGCGCCTGCTTCCGGCAGAGGCACTGAAGACATTATCCCTCAAGTACTGGAGAGCCGCTCCAGTATTGAGGGTTCTTCCGCCTTTGTGCCTCATAGCTCTGACAGTGTCAAGAATGTCGCCTTTTGTTGTGTACGTGTTCAGATAGAACTGGACAGCTGGATCTCTGCTGTACTGAACCACTGAGACACGGTCTCTGTTGTCATCCAGACTGAGTTTCTCTACTGTTCTTTGGACAAAGTCTCGGATAGCTGGGAATCCAGTTCTAGTAGCATCAGATCCATCCAACAAGAACACAATATCCCTTCCTGATGGCTGTCTCCCCACTAGATAACATAGAAATTGAGACATATTTAGTTTCATGTGTCAAACGTTTTCTGTGCACAAGTGAGATGATGAAAGCTAACCTCAGGGTTTTCAACACTGACTCTATTAATACTGGCACAACTGCTTTGCTCAAAATGGCACTGGCTGACCTGAACGTAGTGAAATATACTTTGATACAATTCAGTGTGCATCACACCATGGTGTTTGAATGTACGGATCAACCACTTTCTTACCAGTTACTGTTGGTGTGATAGGCGTGGCCCTCAAAAGCACTGTGCTCATTACAGAGGAGAGCTGTTCTTGGACACTGGGGAGTTCAGCGAAATCAGACACTGATAGAGCGTAACTAGGATCATGAGATATCTTCTGCAGCTCTCCACTGTCAGAGCTCCTTGTTCCAATGCCAATGACAACGATGCCCTGCTGTTTGAGATCAGAGGCTGGGGTATCTACATTGTCAGAAGACCTTCCGCCATTTAGCAGGATCAACATCTGTGGTACACCTTGCAGGCGTCTACTCCCGGAGGAGTTTGTAAAGACGTTGTCCCTGACGTATTGGAGGGCAGCACCGGTGTTGAGGGCTCTGCCTCCTTTGTGTCTCAGCCCTCTGACGGCATCCACAACATCCTCTCTTGTGCTGTATGTTTTCAGATAGAAATGGGCCTGTGGATCTCTGCTGTACTGCACCACAGAGACACGGTCTTTGTTTTCTCCCACATTGAGTTTCTCCACCACACTCTCAACAAAATCAAGCATGGCAGGGAAGCCATTCCTTGTGCTATCAGAACCATCCAGAAGGAATACAATATCCTTTTTGGCAGTGTCAACTGAGAAAAAAATAGGAAGACAAGAGATAAAAACCTCTGCAGAAAGTACGCTTGTAGACTAATCAACAAGTGGTGGCCTCATTTATTTTTACATTTTTTTGGAAAGCACCTTGCACTGCCCACATGTCTTTTAAACAGAGGGGAAGCACACCACCATATCTATTTCAATGCACACATGGAGCTAAACAGCTATTCTACTTCATTTATTGTTTCTCAGTGTAGCTGCAAAACAAGTCAGGTAGCCCATTGGGCCAGAAAGAGGCCGTGCTTGTTAACATACCAAGTACAGTTGGTGATTCCGGGGTGACATCAATAACCACAGCCTCCACAGAGGACTGAAGTTGCTGTTGGACTTTGGGTAGGTCAGATAATTCAGACACAGATAGAGCATAAGTGGGATCGTGGGCTATCTTCTGCAATTCTGTGATATCAGAGCTCCTAGTTCCAATTGCAAAGGTCAAGACACCCAGCTGTTTGAGAGCAGAGGCTGGTGCATCAACACTGTCAGAAGACCTTCCACCACTTAGCAATACTAGGACCTGTGGAACTCCTTCTAGGCGCCTGCTTCCGGCAGAGGCACTGAAGACATTATCCCTCAAGTACTGGAGAGCCGCTCCAGTATTGAGGGTTCTTCCGCCTTTGTGCCTCATAGCTCTGACAGTGTCAAGAATGTCGCCTTTTGTTGTGTACGTGTTCAGATAGAACTGGACAGCTGGATCTCTGCTGTACTGAACCACTGAGACACGGTCTCTGTTGTCATCCAGACTGAGTTTCTCTACTGTTCTTTGGACAAAGTCTCGGATAGCTGGGAATCCAGTTCTAGTAGCATCAGATCCATCCAACAAGAACACAATATCCCTTCCTGATGGCTGTCTCCCCACTAGATAACATAGAAATTGAGACATATTTAGTTTCATGTGTCAAACGTTTTCTGTGCACAAGTGAGATGATGAAAGCTAACCTCAGGGTTTTCAACACTGACTCTATTAATACTGGCACAACTGCTTTGCTCAAAATGGCACTGGCTGACCTGAACGTAGTGAAATATACTTTGATACAATTCAGTGTGCATCACACCATGGTGTTTGAATGTACGGATCAACCACTTTCTTACCAGTTACTGTTGGTGTGATAGGCGTGGCCCTCAAAAGCACTGTGCTCATTACAGAGGAGAGCTGTTCTTGGACACTGGGGAGTTCAGCGAAATCAGACACTGATAGAGCGTAACTAGGATCATGAGATATCTTCTGCAGCTCTCCACTGTCAGAGCTCCTTGTTCCAATGCCAATGACAACGATGCCCTGCTGTTTGAGAGCAGAGGCTGGGGTATCTACATTGTCAGAAGACCTTCCGCCATTTAGCAGGATCAACATCTGTGGTACACCTTGCAGGCGTCTACTCCCGGAGGAGTTTGTAAAGACGTTGTCCCTGACGTATTGGAGGGCAGCACCGGTGTTGAGGGCTCTGCCTCCTTTGTGTCTCAGCCCTCTGACGGCATCCACAACATCCTCTCTTGTGCTGTATGTTTTCAGATAGAAATGGGCCTGTGGATCTCTGCTGTACTGCACCACAGAGACACGGTCTTTGTTTTCTCCCACATTGAGTTTCTCCACCACACTCTCAACAAAATCAAGCATGGCAGGGAAGCCATTCCTTGTGCTATCAGAACCATCCAGAAGGAATACAATATCCTTTTTGGCAGTGTCAACTGAGAAAAAAATAGGAAGACAAGAGATAAAAACCTCTGCAGAAAGTACGCTTGTAGACTAATCAACAAGTGGTGGCCTCATTTATTTTTACATTTTTTTGGAAAGCACCTTGCACTGCCCACATGTCTTTTAAACAGAGGGGAAGCACACCACCATATCTATTTCAATGCACACATGGAGCTAAACAGCTATTCTACTTCATTTATTGTTTCTCAGTGTAGCTGCAAAACAAGTCAGGTAGCCCATTGGGCCAGAAAGAGGCCGTGCTTGTTAACATACCAAGTACAGTTGGTGATTCCGGGGTGACATCAATAACCACAGCCTCCACAGAGGACTGAAGTTGCTGTTGGACTTTGGGTAGGTCAGATAATTCAGACACAGATAGAGCATAAGTGGGATCGTGGGCTATCTTCTGCAATTCTGTGATATCAGAGCTCCTAGTTCCAATTGCAAAGGTCAAGACACCCAGCTGTTTGAGAGCAGAGGCTGGTGCATCAACACTGTCAGAAGACCTTCCACCACTTAGCAATACTAGGACCTGTGGAACTCCTTCTAGGCGCCTGCTTCCGGCAGAGGCACTGAAGACATTATCCCTCAAGTACTGGAGAGCCGCTCCAGTATTGAGGGGTATTCCACCTTTGTGCCTCATAGCTCTGACAGTGTCAAGTATGTCGCCTTTTGTTGTGTATGTGTTCAGATAGAACTGGACAGCTGGATCTCTGCTGTACTGAACCACTGAGACACGGTCTCTGTTGTCATCCAGACTGAGTTTCTCTACTGTTCTTTGGACAAAGTCTCGGATAGCTGGGAATCCAGTTCTAGTAGCATCAGATCCATCCAACAAGAACACAATATCCCTTCCTGATGGCTGTCTCCCCACTAGATAACATAGAAATTGAGACATATTTAGTTTCATGTGTCAAAAGTTTTCTGTGCACAAGTGAGATGATGAAAGCTAACCTCAGGGTTTTCAACACTGACTCTATTAATACTGGCACAACTGCGTTTCTCAAAATGGCACTGGCTGACCTGAACGTAGTGAAACATACTTTGATACAATTCAGTGTGCATCACACCATGGTGTTTGAATGTACGGATCAACCACTTTCTTACCAGTTACTGTTGGTGTGATAGGCGTGGCCCTCAAAAGCACTGTGCTCATTACAGAGGAGAGCTGTTCTTGGACACCGGGGAGTTCAGCGAAATCAGACACTGATAGAGCGTAACTAGGATCATGAGATATCTTCTGCAGCTCTCCACTGTCAGAGCTCCTTGTTCCAATGCCAATGACAACGATGCCCTGCTGTTTGAGAGCAGAGGCTGGGGTATCTACATTGTCAGAAGACCTTCCGCCATTTAGCAGGATCAACATCTGTGGTACACCTTGCAGGCGTCTACTCCCAGAGGAGTTTGTAAAGACATTGTCCCTGACGTATTGGAGGGCAGCCCCGGTGTTGAGGGGTCTGCCTCCTTTGTGTCTCAGCCCTCTGACCGCATCCACAACATCCTCTCTTGTGCTGTATGTTTTCAGATAGAAATGGGCCTCTGGATCTCTGCTGTACTGCACCACAGAGACACGGTCTTTGTTTTCTCCCACATTGAGTTTCTCCACCACTCTCTCAACAAACTCAAGCATGGCAGGGAAGCCATTCCTTGTGCTATCAGAACCATCCAGCAGGAATACGATATCCTTTTTGGCAGTGTCAACTGAGAAAAAATAGGAAGAAAAGGGTTTTTTTTTTTGGAAAGCACCTTGCACTGCCTACTTTAATCTTCATTACAGTTCAATTTGCATTATACCATGGTCTTTGAATGTAATTTGTAAAATGTGAGATTTCAGCTTGTGCCTGAGAATGATTTCATGCTGATCTTCCTGGGAAAAAAACATGTAAATTCCAAATCAGGAACACAAGAAAGCCTTGTAAATTGCACATAAAAAATAATTTCAGTAGCAATTTTAAGAGGACATATGTATTGTTTTGCACAGTTTACTCTCCCTCAGAGAAATAGAAAATGAATTATCTTCAATATGTTATAGATAAGTTAATTTTGGACCTGCACTTAAATGGTAAATGGACCTGCACTTATATAGCACTTTTCTAGTTGCTTTGCGATCACTAAAAGCACTTTACACTACAGACTTTGCTCATTTACCCATTAACACACACATTCATACAGATGGCAGAGGCTACCCTAAACATTTGTGTTTTGCAGTTACGCTCTACTTCAGAAAGGTTTGTGTTTTTTGTACTAACAAGGAATATTTTTCAGTCACAATTTGTCTGCAATCTAATTTTGTTAAAAATAGGGCTGGGATTATACTGGAGCACCAACTGGCGTTCATGAGTTCAGACAACAACAAACCACAGTGAACATAAACGAAGAAGCTGATGAGACCGCTTTGGTTGGCCCACGTGGATGCGAAATTTTCTTTAAAAACCCGAACGGATGGAAGCGTCGATAAGAGCAATGCTTGTGTGCAAGTTATGCAACAAGGAATTTGCATATCACCACAGCACATCGAGCCTCAAGTATCACCTCAATGCAAAACACATAGCAGCTAGTGGCTAGTGTGGTAGCTAGCGTGGATTATGATTTACTTAAAAAACCAAAGTATTGGGGTGGTCGGTAGCGTAGTGGGTTACTCAGGTGCCCCATGTGTAGAGGCTACAGTCCTCGCTGCAGCTGGCCCCGGTTCGAGTCCCGCATCGGACGGCCCTTTACTGCATGTCATTCCCCTCTCTCTGCCCCCTGTTTCCTGTCTCTCTTCAACTATCCTGTCCATTAAAGGCATGAAAAAGCCCAAAAAAATACATTAAAAAAAAAAAACCAAAGTATTATAGTTTAAAGAAGGTCTACCTACCTATAGGCTACCTGAATTTATGAAATGTACTATATTTCTAAATATGCTATTGCTACACTTAATGGCAAAAATTGCACTGGTCTGTTGGACTTGAACAAAAATAAACAATATTTTTGTTGCTTAAGCTTATGTATTCAGTCATTATTCAATGGTATACTAAAAATCAATGTGAAAAAAAATACTTCTCTCTGTTCTCAGGTCAAATATTTATATGCGATTAAAATGCGATTAATTTCGATTAATTACTTACAAAGCCTCTAATTAATAAGATTAATTTTTAATCGAGTCCCAGCCCTAATTAAAAACAATTGTGAGAAAATGCTATCATTTCCTTATAGTTATAGTTATAGTTACTCTAATGATGAGCGATAGTTTGGAGCCATTCTTTGTGATCATGGTAAAAATGGCAAATTGAACATGCAATAGGTAAAAGCTGTGTACCTGAACATATTCATGCAGTTTATAGTATATGCAATTATCTTACCAATAACTTCTGCTTTTGAATCTTCAGTTTTCAGTTTTTCATTTGAAATTGCACCTACAACTTGCTCTTGTATATTTGGAAGTTCAGTTACTTCAGACACTGATAAAGCGTAACTTGGAGCATGTGATATCTTCTCCATTTCTTTGTGGTCAGAAGTTTTTGTTCCAATGGTTAATATTGTGACATTGCTTCCTTTTAGAGAAGCAACGGGCAAATCCACACTGTCACTTGATGGTCCGCTACTTAAAACAACAAGAATTTGTGGCACATTTGCAGTGTGTCTGCTCCCCGAGGCAGCAGTGAATACATTTTCTTTAACATATTTTAGAGCTGAGCCCATTTTCAGAGGTCTTCCACCTTTATGTGAGAGCCTTCTGACAGCTGTTAGGACATCCTCCTTCCTCATGAATGAATTCAAAAAGAAATTGGCTCGTGCCACGTTGCTGAATTGAATCACAGAAACTCTGTCTTGACTTGGCCCAATGTTAAATCTTTCTATGACTTTATACAGGAAATCTTGAATGGTTGAAAATCCATTTCTCGTATTATCAGATCCATCCAAAAGAAAGACAATGTCTTTGCCCTTTTCATCACTTTGCTCTGTTAATGAAAATAGATATAATTTGTATGATATTAATCACAATTATTATGAATTTGTCATAAAGAACATTTTTTATTTGAAAAAAACATTTAAAAATTCAAAATTCATACCTGCTTTAGTTTCCTCCTCAACCCCCATTTGAGTAAGATGACTCATCAAACTTTGTTGAATACGAGGGAGATTTACAAAATCAGGGACTGAGTAAGCATAATTTGGGTCAGAGGACATGACTTGCATCTCAGCTGAGTTTGACATTCGTGATCCAATTGCAAATGTGACAACCCCTGCAGACTTAAGCATACTTGCTGGGCCTCGTGGAGAATCTCTTGATCTTCCACCAGCCAGTATGATTAGTATTTGCTTTGCACCTTCATGATGACGGCCTCCAGCATTTGAAATGAAGACATTATCCCTCACAAACTGCAGCGCTGCTCCAATGTACTGAGGCCTTCCACCTTTTGGTTTTAAGCTTGCTATGTGCTTAAGGACATCATTTTTTGTTTTGTAAGTATTCAGATTGAAACTGACTTCAGCATTGTTGCTGTACTGTACAACAGCAACTTTATCTTTTCCTTGGTTCAGGTCAAAGCTGTCAACAATTTTTGCAACAAATTCACGTACAGCAGAGAATCGACTCCTGACATCATCAGATCCATCAATGAGAAAAGCAATATCTCTATTCACAGTCGAGGTTGAACCTATGAAGTACACAACCATGTAAGTTATGTTACTGTAACTGTACTGTAATACATGTAGTTTGCAGGGTTATATATATATATATATACCTATAAAAGAGAAGGTTAACTTAATTAATACTTATTTTCACTCACCTACACCAGGGATGAAAGTGCCTTTGTGAGATGCAATTTCTGAAAGCAACTGTTCTCTCACAAGAGGCAAGTCAGAACTCTCCTTAACAAAATACTCCACTCTAGGACTGTGTGCTACTTGCTCCATCTCCAGCCTATCAGCATCATTCACTCCTATACTGAAAAGAACAATTCCAGCATTTCTCAGTCTGCCAACTGGACCTAAGACATCATCTTCTGACTTTCTCCCACTTAGGAGAATCAGAATCTGCGGGACTCCCTGCTGAGCTCTGCTTCCAGATGAAGCAATGAACACATTGTTCATCACATAATCAAGGGCTGCACCTGTGTAAACGTTGGACCCTCCTTTCAGTTTTACATTGCTCAAATGACTCAAGGCGTCTTCTTTCATTGAGTGTGTGTTTAAGAGAAACTCAGTTGTGGGCTCTTTGCTGTACTGAACCAAAGCAACTTGTACTTTGCTTGGCCCCATTTCAGTTTGTTTGACAAGCTCTCTGATGAAATCTAAAATGTGTCTTTCGCTTGCTCGCAAATCATCAGATCCATCAAGTAGAAAAACAACATCCACACTCGGGAGCTCTAATTCTGTGATTGACGAAGTGTCTGAAATGAATACAAACATTTTACATCTTTGCTGTACACAGAAACATTTCATATACCCATGTTATACAGTGTAGAAAACATCTAAATAAATATAATAATAAAAAATACTAATTATTTCCAGGTCTTACCAACAGTTGGAGATTCAGGTTTTTTTTGAGCACCCCTCAATGTGGCTTCCACAGATGGATGTATGGTTTGCAGATTTTTAAAGTTTGAGACATGAAAATAATGTGCTGGAGTGAGCGAGATGGTTTGCATTTCCAGCGTATCTGCATTATTTGTTCCAATAGTGAAAGTCTTTATCCCATTTTCTTTGAGTGACTGTGCTGGTCCTCTGACATCATCATCTGATCTCCCACCACTAAACAAATACAGATATTGAGGGACTGATTCTGCACTTCTGCCTCCAACTGAAGCAGCAAAGACGTTGTCTCTGACAAACTCGAGTGCTTTGCCAATGTTGAGGGGTCTCCCGAACTTATGCCTTATAGTTCTAACAGAACTGAGCACATCATTCTTGGATGAATAAGAAGTCAGGTAGAAATTGACTGTGGCATCACGGCTGTATTGAACTATAGCCACTTGGTCTCTGTTCTCATCAAGATTTAAACTTTCAGCCATTTTTTCAATAAATCCTCGAATTTCTTCAAAGCCATTTCGCGAGTCATATGATCCATCAATCAGAAATACTACATCATGTTTCTCAGAATCTGCAACAAAGGGATTTGACAAGTAAGCAGCTATAGTGACAGTCCTCTAGGATTCAGTCATGGAAATCATGGAATGTTTAGCTAAAAGGTTAAAACATTTCATCTTACCAAAGGCATTTGTGGGAGCAGTTTGTTCTACATGGTGTGAAGCATCTCTTAACATTGACAACACATCCTGCTTAGCAGTAGGAAGCTCCTCGTAATTAGTCACAGAGACCGCATATTTGGGTTCATGAGATATTGTCTGCAGTTCAAGGGTGTCAGCATCAGTTGTTCCAATGGCAATTGAAATGACGCCAATCTCTTTCAGCATTCTGACAGGGGTTCTTATGTCATCTCCAGATCTTCCACCACTCAGAAGTATGAGTATTTGTGGAACTCCCTCAAGAAGTCTACTTCCTGAGTCAGAAGTAAACACTTGCTCGCTCACATACTGGAGAGCTGCTCCAATGTTGTGAGGATAACCTCCTTTGTGATGGAGACCTCTTATTGCATTAAGAACATCGTCCTGTGTTGAGTAACGTTTCAAGTTAAAATCAATCTCTGGCATGTCGCTGTACTGGACCACAGCCACACGATCTTTGTTGGCCTCAATGTTTAGGTCTTCAACTATTCTTAGCACAAAATCTGTTATATCTGGAAATCTTCGCTGAGAATCATCGGAACCATCAAGCAAAAACACAACATCTCTTCTGTTGGGATCTGTAATAGGCATTCAAACACATTGTATGATGAAATTTGTGATGAAAAGTGCTTTATTCCTGCAAATATTCCATACCCCCATGTGCATAACTTGCTCAGCTTTTTTTTAGCCAACCATTTTTGTTGATGTAATACCCACCACTGGAACAATGCTGCAGAGCATTTTTTGACAGAAATGCCAAATCATGACCAAAAAGGAGAAGCTGTGCACACGGTGTACAACAGTAAGTCATTACAGTCTTACCATACAATGCTGATTTGATAGCAGGGGGTTCATCCTTCTTGATGACAGTAAATATTTGTTGTTCTATGTCTGACAAATCATTGGTGTCTGCTGCAAAGAATGCCTGACTGGCTTCCTGTGAAATAGACTGAATCTCAAGGGTATCTGCATTCTTTGTTCCCACCACAAATACCGTCACACCAATCATTTTTAAGTTTTCTATGGCATTTCTGACATCATCACTGGAACGTCCGCCAGTTAGGAGAATCAGAATCTGAGGGACACCCTGTTGTTGCCTACTTCCAGAAGAGGCAAGGAAAACATAATCCTTAACATACTGAAGGGCTGCACCAGTATTGAGGGGTCTGCCTCCTTTATGCCTCAGAATTTGCACATTGTCAGCAACACTCTGCTGTGTTCTGTACGTGTTCAGAAAGAATTCAACAGAGGGTTCTCTGCTGTACTGCACCACTGAAACACGATCTTTGTTCTCATCCACATTGAGTTTGGCCACCATTCTCCCAATAAAGCCAAGCATTGCCTCAAAGTCATTTCGCATTTCATCAGAGGAATCCAGTAAAAAAACAACATCACGTTGAATGGATTCAGTTAGAGCTGCAGAAACTTTAACAGACACAAGGAATAAAGAGTTACATATGAAGTTATCCAATAAGATAGATAGATAGATAGATAGATAGATAGATAGATAGATAGATAGATAGATAGATAGATAGATAGATAGATAGATAGATAGATAGATAGATAGATAGATAGATAGATAGATAGATGATCTTACCTAATGCATCCTGTGATTTTTGTCTTGGCTGTTGTCGAGGCACCCTTTTCACAAATGCCACAAGTTGTTCAAGGATGCTTGCAATAGCATCAAACCCAAGCACAGAGAAAGCATAGGAAGGGTTATGTGCAATCATTTGGAGCTCAATTATGTCTGCCTTTCTTGTTCCTATGCAGAATGGAACAACTTTGTCCTGTTTTAGAGCCGCAGAAGCACTTGCAACATCATCTTGAGATCTTCCCCCATTCAACAAAATCAATATTTGGGGGACACCATCTTGATGCCGACCCCCAGAGGATTCAGCAAAAGCGTTTGTTCTCACATAGTTGAGAGCTGCCCCAGTGTTGAGGGGTTTGCCTCCTTTATGGTTCAATTGCTGGACAGCAGCAAGAACATTTTGTTTATCTTTGTAGGTGTTCAAACTGAAATGAGTCTGTGGATCGTTGCTATACTGGACAACAGACACACGGTCTTTGGTCTCACCAACACTGAGTCTTTCTATCACTCTTTGGACAAAGCTTTTAATTGCTGGGAAGCCACTTTGCGTGTCATCTGAACCGTCCAATAGAAACACTATGTCTCTTTGTGGGGACTCTAATTCAACTACAAAAGAATGGGAGAACCTGGTTTAAGAATCAGACATATAAGTAAAGTACATTGTGGAGCAATCATGACACATTATGTGGTTTTAATAGCCACAAGAGCTGGTTATCAAAATTCACTAATTACTGCAACAAGAGCTGGTTATCAAAATTCACTAATTACTGCAATAAAGAAGATGTTACATGACAGAACATAAAAAGAAAAGTTAGATTAAGAAATGGTTGAGAAATAACTACAAGATAAAGATCATGTCCTCTTTCACAAATGAAAGATTGAGAAAGCTGTAAAAAGATGTCTATAGTGTTCTTTTATTCTAAATATTCAGTCAATGATGTGATTATCATTGGCTCAAGGAAGAGCTCAAGAATAGAAGGAATTTGCTGATTTGAAGGTGTCGATAAAAGAATCTCCAAGGTGCAAGAAGAGGATGAGAGCCAAACAAGGAACAGCATTTCAAGGAAGTTGCCTGTAGCCAGCTGAAACCGTTTGAGACACATGAAACTGATCGACTGACTTTTTTTCAGAAGATGATGCAGTTTCATTGGAATTCAAACTATGAATGAAGCAGGGAGTCTGGGCGTGAGTTTGATTGTCAGATCTGTGACATTTCTTACCTACAGCAGTGGGAGGTTGAATTTGTATTTCAGCCTGGACAAATGCAGCTATCTCCGGCTGAATGGACAAAAGTTCACCAAAGACAGGAAGGTTGAAAAGAAATTCTGTGGAGAAGGCAATTTTTTGAAGCTCTTCCTGTTTAGCGTTTTTCATTCCAATGGCGAAAGACAGAATCCCGAGTTGTTTTAGGTCTAAAGACGCTCCTGAAACTTCATCATTGGATGTGCCACCAGTCAATAAAAACAGAATCTGAGGGACTCCCTCGAGGCGTCTGCTGCCAGATGAAACCGTGAAAACATGGTCTCGCAGAAAGTGTAGGGCAGCCCCAGTGTTCCGAGGTCTTCCTCCTTTATGGCGGAGACTTCTTACAGCATAGATGATAGCCTTCTTGGATCTGTGAGTTTTTAGGTTAAAGTAAACTGTGGTGTCATGACTATACTGTATGACGGCCACTCGAACCTTATCTTCGCCAATGTCCAGCTCTGCCATCATTCTTCTGATGAACTCACGCATAGCTGGTAGTCCATTTCTAGAGTCATCCGACCCATCAAGGAGAAACACTATGTCCCTCTTATTGCTTCCTGTGTCAGCAAATTGATACATGGATAGACAGAAAGAGAATTCACGAACTGTGCTTTCAAGACTTTTTTACACTCATGCTTATTCATCAGCATGAGCAAGTTAGAAGCTCAGAGGAATAAACTGAGCATGGAAAGAAAGATAAGCCATTGCTCTGAAAGTGGTATTTCAAGCAGAACTGCTCAAGGACCATCTTTTTTATGAGAAAGATGTATGAAAGAATGTTTCAACTCATGTTTATAATACTATTATTGTGGGCAATTGAACGAGGTATAGAAAAAGGCTTCATTTTTCAAAACACAAGAAAGTTGCTTTTATTAAACGGAGTAGATTTTCTAGTGAGGATAAACAAAAATGTCATGCAACAGAAACGTGCCAAAACAATTAATAACTGTTTGTCATTATACTAATTATTAATGTTAAATAATTTAACAAATATTCTTTGGAGAAATAGTATCATAGAGTGTAAGATATTTCATTCTGAAAACTAAATGTGGAATTCTTACCTAGTAAATCAGGGATGTCAGTCACTCTTTCCTCGGTGTCGGTGTTTATGTTCAGTGTAGCAATAAGTTGTGATTGGATTGAGGGCAACTCTGAAAAATCTGTGACCTTGGATGTAAAACCAGGTTTGTAGGCAATCATTTCCAACTCTGAAAGATTTGCATCTCCAACTCCAACCCCCACTGACACAATTCCATGCTCTTTAAGAGCAAAAGCTGGGCTTCTCACATTATCAGTGGATGGTTTCGAACTTAGAAGAATTAAAATCTGGGGCACTCCTTCTAGCCTTCTACTGCCAGTGGAGGAAGTGAAGACACTGTGCCTCACAAACTGGAGAGCTCCCCCGATTTTAAGGCGCCTTCCACCCTTGTGCCTTAAATTATCTATGGCATTTATAATGTCATTTTTTGCCTTGTGAGAATTGAGATAGAAGTTGACCTCAGGATTATCAGCAACCTGAACCACAGACACTCTGTCTTGGCTCTCACCGAAGCTTTCGACTATGCTCTTAACAAAGAGTTTAATCTCTGGGAATCCTTTTCTTGTGTTATCAGAGCCATCCAGAAGGAACACAATATCTCTTTTTGTAGCATTGCTTTGTACTAAGACAAAACAGATTAAAAGATTCAGTTATTCTGATGAAGCAACAACATCAGTGGAAGTGTTGTTTTTCTTACAGCAAGCTCAACACGCCAATGAGAAAGAAGATTCAGCTTACCTTGCCGTAGAACTACAGTCAGCTCTTCACTTGGAAGGCTCACGTAGTTATTGAGCTTCTGTGGTATGGTGCTAAGCTCACTGAATTCCCTCACATTGAAGGCAAAGGAAGGGTTGTGTGAAATGGCCTGAATCTGCTTTGGGTCTGCATCCTTGACACCAACACCAAACGGTACGACTCCCCCTGTCTTCAGTGCACCAGCAGGATCCTTCACGTTGTCTCTGGACTTGCCTCCAGCCAAAACGATTAGAAACTGAGGGACATTTTGCCCAGCACGGCTGCCATACCGTTCAGACAGGATAGTGTCCTTCATGAATGTCAGAGCACTTCCTGTGTTTAGGCTACGTCCACCAGCCGGTCTCATACCATTAACAGCTCTTATCACCTCATCTTTGGTTTGGTGAGTGTTAAGGTAGAAAATTGGAGTTGGCCTTTCACTGTGTTGAACCACTGAAACTCGTACCTTGTCCGTCCCAACGTCAAGTGGTTCAATGACTTTAATGATAAAATCCCGGATGTAGGCGAAATCATTTCGAACACTATCTGTGCCATCAATGAGAAAGGCAACATCCCTTTCTGAGGAAAAGCAACAAAAAAATGTTTCAGTATGTAAACCCCTATACAGTACATCACATTTAATTCATGAATAGAAACAGAGAGATACAACACTCACCATTTTGCTCCTCAGGGAATGATGCAGTTGTTACATCAGTATCGCCAACCACTGTGATCAACTTTGGCATGATCACTTCAGCCATAGCTGGTAAATCAGAGAAGCTTCTTTCATGGTAAGCCAAGTCTGGAATAAAGGCAACTGTTTGCATTTGGGCTTCATCTGCTTGCCCAGAACTGACTGTGAAGGTCAAAACACCAGCAATAGCCAACTTATCAGCTGCGGTTTTAGCCTGATCCTGGGCTGGACCACCTGTGATCAGAACCAACACCTGCTGGACTCCCTGCCTTCTACGTGACCCAGTTGATGGCTGGAACATGTTTTTAAGGGCATAAGTCATGGCAGCTCCTGTATTCAAATTTGAGCCTCCAGTCAGCCTGAGTTGAGAGACTTTATCCACAACATCCTGTCTGTTGCTGTAGCTGTTCAGATAAAACTCAATTTTTGGAGTGTCCGCAAACTGCAGGAGACCAATCTTGACCCTGTCAGGACGTACATCCAGCTGGTTGACCACGTTGATAATGAAGTCTCTTACATAGGGGAAGTTACCGCTGCCAATGTAATTTGAGCCATCCACAAGGAAGACAATGTCTCTGATCACTTTTTGAGTCTGCACTGTGGTTATCTCCACCACTAGAGAAAAGCACAAAACAAAAAAAATTATCATTTGTGTAATGACACAGGCATATATTTTCAGGCTCTGGAAGATGTCACACTGTTACTGACGTACTTAGCCTGCATTATAATCTGTGTATAGCACTGTGTAGTTATTATGAATATTCAAGGGTGCTTATAACTATGAGTCATAACAATAACCATAGCACATTATAAATAATTTACAATTACTTATAAACCGAGGTATCATAATACTTCATAATATCTGGTCATTCACTGACATTGTTTTTGCAAGGCCATGTCTGTCTATATATGCGTTTTAGAGTTAGGATAAGTCAAACCCCCCTTAACCTTTGAATCACATTGATGCATTGTAACAATGATTATAAAGCATAAAAATATAAATATGAAAATAGGTGTATTACAACTATAAGAATTATAATACTACAGTGGTTCCAAAAAAGTTGTCACTTTGTCTGAAATTTACATAAAAAAGAATGTGATTATTTGCTAATCATTGAGACATTTAAAAACTGCACAAAGACAAAAAGTATATTTAATGTTCAAACTTTTGTTTTTGTAACTACACTCTACTACTGAATATGATGCCATCATAAATGTACAGAGTCGCAAAATGCTGTCTGAGTATTCTAGTCAGCCTTGCAGTGTTTTGGCACCTTTAAATCCAAGTGTTTAAATTCCTGTTACCTGTTACTAAAACTGGACTTTCATGACTGTATTTCATATTTTCGTGTTCATGTTTGATGGGACATCATTTTTTCTTTGCTGGCGGAGTGATGAAAGTGGCAAAAAGCACTGTATACCATGTTGGTCCAAAATGTCTTAAATGTGTTCAGTTGGGTTTTTCATATGACAAAGAAGATACATTGGTTGTTTTGTAATTTTTTTCCTTCAGTTTGTCACTTTATCATTTATTCAATCCTTTGAATTACTCTTAAAAATGCATTGAATGTGCTTAAAGGACAAAGCATTACCTGGCTCGGTTGGTACTTCAGTCACCAACACCCCAGACAGAGTGGAGAGTGCATCAACAACTGCCTTCGGATTGCGAAGCAGTGCACGGAAGTCCTTCAGTTTGAATGCAACACTGTCAGCAAAGGCAATCTGCTTCAGCTCCTGCTCATCAGCAGCCTTGGAGCCTGCAGCTAAAGTCAATACACCCATTCGGTGCAGGGCTGTAGCTGATGCTTCCACACCGTCGCTGGACTTTTTACTGGTCATCAACAGTAAAAGCTGGGGCACACCCTCTCGAATACGACTGCCTTTGTCAGCCCGCAGCATGTTCGTCCGCACAAAGTCCAAGGCAGCTCCGATGTTGACTGTCTGTCCGGGTCTTGGTCTGACATTGTCCAAAGCAGCTGTTAGTTCTTCCCTCGATCCATAGGAGTTGAGATCCATCTCAAGTCGAGGGACATTGCTGAACTGGGCCACACCCACTTGAACTTGGTCTGGACCAATTGGCATGATGTTGACGAATCGCTTGATGAATTCTCGCACTGAGGTGAGGATTGTTGCACCCATTGTGCTGTCCATTAGGAAAATGATGTCTCTCTTTCCAACTGCCAGAACTAAAAAGAAAGAAAATAAATTAATATGACATAAAAGCTGATTTTAAAAGATGTGTAATAATAAATCTGTAAGTACTAAAAGGCTAACATAACATATCGTATACTATAATTCGTTTTCTCCTATATTTGCGATTTATGTAAGTATTAGGGATAAGTATTGGGGATACATGTTAACTAATGTGGACATTAGAGGAAAAAAAAAATTTTTATTTTGAAAATATATATATATAAGTCAAAGATACATTTTTAATCAATGTTTTGCCAGCTGCAAATGGACATGTTTATATATATATATATATAAACATGTCCATTTGCAGCTGGCAAAACATTGATTAAAAATGTATCTTTGACTTATATATATATATTTTCAAAATAAAAAATTTTTTTTACTAACTAACAAATTTTTTGTTTTAAACATTATGAAAATGAAATTTAACACAACATTATCAATAGAATGTGAAGAAGTGACAGTGTTGATGTTATATCAAAGGAGTCTATTGTGTTGCAGAGATATAAATTAGGAAGCTAACCAGCTAGCCTGTAACGCCCGCGAATGTAATAATGCCCACAAACGGAATAAACCACAAACATAATAATAATCTGCAGCTTATAATGCAATAATCGCACAAATGTAATACATTTTCCTTGAATGTCTGAGTTTCAAACTTTTGGAATGCCATATATTTGCATATTTCTTGATTCTGGATTTTAATAAGGGAAAATAATTTTAACAAGATAATTTAACTATATCAAAACTATATCAGTCACATTAGCCTATTATTCAAAGAAAGGTATTTTATACAGGCTACACCTTGAAACATGTCTAGAAGGAGTCTTTAATGATTTAATTGTTGTTTATTTACATCACAAAATGATGACTTAATTGTGATAACGTTCACAGTTATTATTTAGACACATGTAGCACACTGAATTGAATCAGATTATTGATTATTGCCTATGCAATAAAAACTGTTTAAACACAAAATAACTTTGTGAACGGTGTAGTGTGTGTGTATAGGCAAACAAACAAACAACAACCACAACGACCATTATTCTTTGCCTAATTACATTTGTGGGAACATATTAAAGTATTAAAAAGTTGAAGATTTTCACTTCCCCATCAACGCAATAAGCCCCTGCAAACTTAATAGTTATTACATTTGTGGGAAATGGTGTGTTACGTTTGTAGTAAGCAGCAGCTATATTGTGTTTGTGGGATTATTGCATTAAAAGCTGCAGATTTTTATTACGTTTGTGGTTTATTACGTTTGTAGGCATTATTACATTCGCAGGCGTTACATAGCCCCGGCCTGTCCTGTCCTATAATACCACTTGTCTGTTGCGAGGTGATTGTAAGCCTAAGTCCAGTCTTCGCTCAGAGAGGAAGAAGAAGTAGATGTAGCTGTGCCAATAGCTGTACAGCAATTAGCAGCTTTTATTTACATCTAAAACCAAAACTAAATTTAAATCCTACACATGAACTGAGTGTCTCTGTTTAAGAGACTGTTGCAATGGTTAAGTTCCTGGAGTGCTTAGCTCCGTGCTAATGAAGATTACTCACTCAGAGAGGTGTCACAGTTGGCAATGCAAGAGGAAGCAGAAGTGAGGCAGGCGAGCCAGGATCCGGGCTAGGCTGAGAGCGGCTCATATAAACCTGCTCTACAGTGTTTTTTTTGGCCCACACCCTCTCTCTTGTCAATGAGCTGCAGGAGATGGGCCTGTGGATTACCAATTAACAAATGGCTGTCCTATGGTGATATTAGAGACCAGGCTGTATGAAAAAATACCCATTTTAGGTCACTCGTGGAGCTAGCAGGCCTCATCGTCCTACCACTTGACTCTGCATTGCATCTGCATGTGCCTCCTCTCTGCGGGGCTGTTGGCCTCTATGCGCTCTGCCGCTGAACGTGTTATCTCTGCTGGAGGGGCCAGTCCATTACAGTCTCTTTAATCTCCCTAATCTTAGTTCAGGTTGAGGTCTTAAATTTGGAAAAGTTCAGTTCCATAAACATTTTTTAGGAACAAGGTGAATTATTGTCCCCTGTTTTTGGAGCATGTGGCCATGAATTACATATTGCACCTTTAAAAGCCTTTATGACAAGTGAGAACATAGCAGTTTTAAGTTTAACACAATAATATCTTACCGTGCACCCTACATTACATTCATTATGAGCTCTTTAGGGTTTTTAATTTTTTGAATTAAGCTCCTCTTCATAACCACAATGCCTCGCCAACATTTACAGAGAAGTTACATACCTTCTGTGAACTCATTGTGAACTATAATGGTGCGCTGGATCACCCCGTTAATGTATGGGAGCAGCTGATCACCCATGTTCGCCACTGCTCTGATATCAGGGGCTGACAGGACAAAACTTTTATCTGTAGCAACTGCTTCCAGATCTGCAGTGGCCGTGTCACCAATCGATGCACCCAATGTGATAACGCCAGCCCTCTTAAGGGCCCGGTCACCGGCACCAGTATCATCAGTGGATGGCCCAGCACTGATAACCACCAACATCTGGGGCACACCCTCGTCTGCCCTGCCCCCAGCTGTTTGGCTCAAAAGGCTGCTCGCCACTTCCTCCAAGGCGGCCCCCAGGTTAGACTCGTCTTCCCCAGAGTAGGCAAGGCCTTTCACCGCTTCCAGGACTGATGATTTGCTGTCATAGCTATTTAGATAGAACTTTATCTGTGGGTCGCCGTTGTACATGGCCAAGGCCACCCGAACAGTGTCCCTGCCCACATCAAGGCGCTCAATGATTCTCACAACCAAATCACGCACATAGGGGAAGTTTGCTGCTCCAACGTTCTGTGATCCATCAATTAAGAGTACTAGGTCAGCTGAATCTTGTGCTTCAAGGAGAGAGAGAGAAAACAAAACAAAATGGAACTTGTGAAAGCGTTAACAAGGTGAGACAAGGACAAAGAAACCAATCAAAGAACACGTGCTAGTATATCATTGCATGTGTAAAGTAACATTGAAAGTGAACAATCAATAACATTGCAAAACACATCATACTGCATGTTGGCTGAACCAGGGAGGTTTCCTAAAGTCAGGTCATTTGTTAATTTCTTCCCCCCTAAAGGCAGTTTATTACTCTTAGTCAGGATTACTGTAAGCTGTAAGGTGATTTGTCTAAATCACAGAAAAATAAAATTATTCGAATAGAATGTATATTACAGTACCATAAGGGTAACTGATGAATATATATATATATATATATATATATATAAATATAGATATAATCACAACATTTCATAATGATTAATTTACGACTTTAATAGTTTATTTAATTGGTTATTATTTAATTAATTAACAATGACAGAATATTAACAATCCACTTAGGAAGAAATTTAAAAAAGAATCCTTGCTAAATATTTTCCAATACTAAAATACTAAATAATTAAATAAAATATCTAGAGTTGCTCAGGAAAAAATAGAATTGTCAGAATAAAATTAACTTAAAACAAGAGCAATCCATTATAAGTGCAAGTCAAAAGAATAACAATACATGAAAAAATATATAATTATAAAATAGACCAAATTGTATAATATTTCCCTATATTTGCTCCACTGAGTTCAGCCATCCCATGCAGACTCTTGTTACGGACCTCAGATACAGTGACCAGCCATGACCCTGTGGCAAATCCTTGGTGCCTGCAGGTTTATAGTACTTGAGAGAAAAACTGTATGTCGGTAAGAAATTTGTATATTAGTTTGTTGGTCCCAATTAATTTAAATTTTTAATTTCATGTACTAGCCAAGGTAATGTGTTCTTTGGACACTTTGTATGTATTTAGTTACATAGCAATGTCTTTTGCCATTCCAGTAACATCAGGTAACCTAGTGTAACCTGATGTCTACTGAACAATACTCTCAAAGTACTTCTGCAGGTGAAGGATAAGTCCAAGCAGGTTCATCGCTGTTTCAAATACAGAATATTGCACATATTTTACAAAGATAGACATTGTGATCGATAAAGACAAACACACAAAATGCAAGACAGATAAGCAGTGGTGCATGGTTAGCTTTTGTTAAAAGCTCATTGATTGGTTTAAAGATGTAATGTTTTTTTTAAAAGTTTAAGGCATTCTCAAGTCCATTTTCTTTCCCAAAGGATTTTCTGAACGAATGTCAGTCTGAGATATGAGATAAGGATTTTACAATGTCATTCTTTTGCTTTGTGTTTTATCTACTGCTGTGTCGAGGACAAATAGTCAATATTTAAGACAATACGTGAAGATGATGTCTGAGGTTATAGCTGTATGCCAATAAAGAATCCAAATCACTACCTCTCCTATCGCACACTAAATTTAGAAGCACCTGTGACTTAAATAGCTTTCTGCCATCAATGCACAGACATATATCCGTGCCATTGTTACATCCTAATCTAAGATG
Organism: Centropristis striata; assembly: GCF_030273125.1. Taxonomy (NCBI): domain Eukaryota; kingdom Metazoa; phylum Chordata; class Actinopteri; order Perciformes; family Serranidae; genus Centropristis; species Centropristis striata. The sequence goes on along the minus strand of NC_081526.1, from coordinate 33,865,471 downwards.
CTGTAGGAATGTCAACAACATGCAGATCTTGTTGAGATTTTTTAAAGCATTAGGGGAATATTAAGTGTGATAAGACAAAAACAAGTGATGTTAATGTTGCAGGTGGATAGTGAAAGGTTATTGTGGTTAAAAAAAATACTTGATTGTGTTAATAATAAAATTCCAGTCACGGCCACATATGCAGCAGCTTTGTCCTGCACATGAAGACACATTAGTAATGGTAGTGACACTGGTCACATTTTGTTACCTGTCCCTCCTCCAGCCACGGGGGCCTCGTTTGCCACGGGACCACCCCCTGACCGGGTCACTGCGCCGCAAATCCCCACTACTAAATCTTGGATTATATCCCGCAAAGTCAGAAAAGAGTCTACACTGAACACATGAGTGTTATGAGGCTTGCTAGCCATCTCCCTGAGCTCCCAGTCAACTGCATCCTGAACTCCAACTGCAAACACCTCCACGCCCGCCAGCCACAGCACCTGAGCCGGCTCGGCCACATCATCCTGGGAGCGCCCGTCTGTTAGCACCACCACCACTTGGGCCACACCTTCAACTGCACGGCTGCCCGCAGCAGTGGTCAAGTGTGTACGCATCAGGAAATCCAGACCCAGGCCGGTCCTGGTGCCCCCCCCACGATACGGCATAGCCTTGATGTGCGCCAGGACCCCCTGTGTTGTTGCGTAGCTGTTGAGCTGGAACTCAGTTTGTGGCTTGTTATTGTACTGCACAAGGGCAAATTTAAACTTGTCCCCTCCAACATGGTGCAGTGATTGAGTCAAGCTGTACACAAATTGTCTGACATGCTCAAAGTTCTCCACTCCCATACTCCAGGACGAATCCACTAGAAAGTATATATCAGCTGCCAACCCTTGTGCACAATCTTCGAGAAGAGAGTGTTTGGAGGACAAAAGTGAAGACCAGTGAAAATTTGCTTGTTGTTTGGTACCAAAATATTTCTTTGGTGCTGAAAGCTTATACTGTTGCACAATACAGCTGAAAAGTTTGACAGCATCATTCTGCTTTGTTTATAAGAAGCGTTTGACTGGACTGGGTACTCAAACACTCGTTTGGCCTCTATTATTTTTTGTCAAATTCTTATGTACACAGTTTTTTATTACAGATTATAATAATAATTGAAAAAAAGCCAGTTCACCAACAACAATGCTCATTAGAAGTGAAAAATCCCATAATTATTTTACATGTTTTTTGGATGAATGAATGGGTGCAGATTCTATATATTTATGAGAACAAAAAATGAGGGAAAAATATATATGTATATATCCCACTGAGCATTGCTGAAAACTGAAAAAAAAAAAAGCATTAAAAGCAGACAAATCATCTGCAAAATGTGAACACCCTGCTGAGTGAAGCTGAGATTAACTTGTTTCAACTTACCTTCCTGAGCCTCGAGGTTAGGGAGGAGCCCTGCGAACAGGACACCCAGGAGGGCACACAGCGGTAACAACCGATGCCTCTTCATCTTCTCTCACCAACACAGCAAAGGGGACACCTGTGAAACCAGAAGCAGATATGATGTGAATACGCACCAGAAGCCCCATCCGACCAACACAAGGCCTGGCCAACACTTCACACCTCAAGTAAGCCGACTGTTTTTATATTATTATCACTTTATGATTATTTACAAAAACATGTCCCTTTACAAACTTGGCCTTCTTTAAAGGGACAGTTCACATAAATTTTTTTTGGTCTATTATCTGTAATGGTATTTATCATTATAGATTGTTCTGGTGTGAGTTGCTGAGTGATGGAGATGCCAGCCATAACGGAACTACATGGCACTTGAGATGCTCAAATCGGCAAAAAGAACATTTGAGAAACTTGGAAACTGACACACGGTAAAATATATGTTGGCATGTTGCATATGTTTCTGCAAACTGCAGGTAGGTTGCTTAAACCTGTTGCAAACACTTGACAACAGCAACACTTTAAGGGAAAGGGGGAAAGAACAGGGGAAGGCTTAAAAAGGCTGCTCTTTAAATATAACACACAGCTTCACGTAAACTTGCCTTGCTGACCAAGAGTTCAATATCTAACCTTGGACACACCACATGTCCCCTGTAAGCCTTTTCTGCAGCTTGTGCAGGAATGTGAGATTTCCTACTGCTACTACTGTTTAAGTGTCACTATGTCCCAGTTGCCTAACACTGGGATGAGCATTTTTGACATTTCCATGAGCCAATGGCCAAAAATGAAAATTCAATATCCAGCACTTCATCGCAGACATTTCTAACCTTTTGGTTTGAGGGAGCCTTTTGGCTGCAGTATCAGCAGCAGACCTGAAATACAGAGTGGTAATAATTAAAACCACCTGTTAAAACTTCCAGCCAATGTGCTTGAGTAATTAACTGCTTGGCAATGACTACATTTTCCAACTCACAAAATAAAGCGTTCTTAAGAGGGGTGTCGGACTGGAAAGTCCAGCTTCACAGCAGGGATGTGTATTTTCAATGTAGTCAGATTTTCCCCCTTTGTGATGTTAAGTAATGTCACAGGAAATGAAAGGAAGGTCACGCGTGGCACACTGCTGAGAAGGTATGCATGCATGTACAGTCACAGTGTCATTCTGAGAGAAGATAGAGAGAATATGCAGCTTTATATATTATATATGCTTACTTATTTTGCCTATAGTACAGGAACTATTTCAGTTCAATGACAGAATCTGATCATAGGTATAAGCATTTATAAATATTCATAATGCTTTATAATGATAAACGTAACGCACTATTAAAGCATTTTATAATGACATATGGTCAAGTATCATAGGGATCATGCAAGGATCATAGTGTGTTATATTTCTCATAGATGTACTTCATTATAATCTTTTTCATAATGCATTATAATTACTGGTATAATGCATAATAATGTGATTATAAGGTTAGGCTCAGGGGTTATGCAAATACTAACCCTATATCACATTATAAGTACGTTTATCATACATTATATAAATGGGCTTGCAAAACCAATGCCAGTAAGCAGCAGTTATAACCTATTATGATTGATACTTAGCCTTATAAGTCATCATTAAAAAAAATTATGTCATCACTGTCAGTCTGGGGATAACTCATTTCAAGTCCTGGTTTAATGGACCTTATGACACTAATTTGTCTTCATTGGGTAATCAGCTCTTTCAAAGATAGATATTTAGATACACACACACACACACACACACACATGATTCCATTCCCTCCCCTAAACCCTCAAACAGCCTTTAGGAAAGAAAATGGAATCCTCCCTTTTTAAACTCTCTTGGTCTAAAACTCACAATGGTCCACACAAAGACAGCCAAGTGCAAACAAACACACATAATCTATTAAATGTCAGACCACCCTGAGGTGATAATAAGGGTCCAGAAAGAGCCCCAAGAGCAATTACATTTTATTTGCACTGATTCAAACGTAAAAATGCAAAACTCTGACCTGAGAAAAACAAATGGCACTGAAATGAACCCAAACTTCCAACTGTGATGAGGCACACCCTCCTCTCTGCAATTAAGAAGGATTTTCATATGCATATAAAGACTTAAATATAACAAAAAAGGGGTTCTGGAAAATACAGTTGCCTTTATAGATTGTGGCTAATTACCAATGAAGTCTCCACCATTAGACTAATGATGCAGGAGTCCCATAGGAGTCTCTTGAAAGACTTTGTCTCTGCCGGCGGTCCAACAATAAAGAATCAGCACTAATGAGTGTACTGAAAATGGTATTAGGGTATAAGAAATTTACTGTGTGTCTAATATGGATACTGAGGCACAGCTGTGACAACACAGAAAATAACCAACGCCATCTAGTGGAAGTTGCAGGTATAACATGGAACAAAAAAATACTGTCTAGAATAAAGTAGAACAGACAACTTTGTTCCTGTTCATCTTTTTTTATCATTAACAATTTACAATAATTTGCGACTGTAAAATAATGTTAATGCAAAATTTACAGTATGACATTATTAAAGGCATTCCCTCCTGTTTTGTGCTTTCTCTGACTCACCCAACAATGTTAAAGGGACACACCGAAATCAAAGCCGCATATTTTTCCACCCACCTGTAGTACTATTTCCTCTCATCACGTGAAGTCACATTGACTATGTTCATTATTTTTATACATTCTGTGCCAAGCTGTGGGTTTGGCCTAATTTTGCTATTTGTGCATACCTAAACATATAAGATAAGAGAGATAGAACTTTATTAATCCCGAAGGAAATTCTGGTTCCAGATTGCTCAGAAGTTACAAAAACAATCACAATATAGGATAATATAAGAAAAACAATGAACAAAATAGGCAATAATAATAATATAAATATAAAAAATATAAAAAGTAAAATGTCTAAGGGGTAAAGTGAGTAAAGTTCAGATGACATGGCAGGATATAATATATAGATATATTACAGATGAAAATGAACATAATATAGTCCATGGTGTTGAAAATTGTATTGCACAAGATTTTAATATTTGTCTGATATATTAGCTTCCCTCCCTGCAGAAAGGGGAGGAGTTATACAGTTTGATATTGTGTGAATGTATGTTTGGCCACTGAGCAGCTGAAGGTTCAGAGTCTTGGTCAAGACAAATTTCCTGCAGGTCCTGACTGGTAACCCTCCAGTGACAAAACTGCTTCCCTATGCTTTAGGCTATCTCTACCAGTGCCAGTTTAAAATTAAAAATTATTTTGACAAGCGGGACTAATGAAACACAAGGCCCAGGCTGCACAGGCCTTAGACTAAAACACAATATAGATAATGCCAAAGTGACTTTTTCCTTACTTTGCATTGCGCCTGATTCTAAATTTTGGCCAACAACACATTCCAACTCTCAGTTATGCAAAGTGTCCCTGTCTACAGGCTACTCTCTGATGTGCATTCCAATCCTATTTAAATCCTATTTAAATGAAAAGGTTTTTTTTGCTGTGGATAAAAAGAGACCCTTTCACAAGGACAGGAAACCCTGACTCAGGTTAGTCTTGAATCAAAGCCATCCACAATACACAGCAATAATGAATTATAAACACATGGCTGACGTATTTAATGCGACACTGCAGGCGTCGAGTTCGTGTTTATACTCTGCTGTGTCTGCTGTTTATGCAGGCTGCACTTCGCAGATGAGAGAGAAACTAGGAAGTGGTGGAAAAAACAGTTACATGTGTACTCACTCTTTAGACAGAGCCATCAGTGTGGACATCAAAACTGACCAAACAAAACTTAACAAACAACTACAGGAATGTTGGCCGTTCAGTTGGAGTCTGAGGAAAATTACTGGACTAAAAATAATATCAGTGTTCGTGTTTGCCCACTGTGAGCTAGGTGGGGTCACTGTTGTGCCCGACAAGATCATGATGATTGTGAATAAATCGTTTCTTTTTTAAAATGAAATAAACATGTGAAGCGTTTGGGGAATACCTTTTAACCAAGTAAAAAAAGTTTAGAAAGCACGTATCCTTTGAGCTGATCTATACATTGTGAAAAATATGTATCCCTGCAGTCCCACAATGCTGTCACTATCCAGATATAGCACCTAAATCACCAAGTGCCTTTATTTCAAGGAAATCTAAGCTGTCTTGGCCACTGCAACAGATGTTTGTGTTCTCCTCTCATGCTCATGTGATTTCAGGTCACTCAAAAGCCACTGCAGAGTTTGCCAGGCCTGGCCGATGTGTCAACACTATGGCTTCCCCTCAACGCCACAGAGGAAACACAGTAGCACAGTGGAGAGCTGTTTGCTCTGATACAAGCAGCCCAAACAATAGAAGCATGGGGGATTACATGAGTGAGGAAATTGAGAAAGACAGTAGAAATAAGCTGTGTCCAAATGACTTTACTAACTTAAAGCTGCAATTATTGTTTTTTTCTCTTTCGTCTTTTGCAAATGCTTCTTACACACTCAGCAGGAACAGAGCAGCATTAACATTCATTTGGACTTTATGGCGACATTTTTGTCTTCACCAACTCCTGAGGGAAACATCTGGCTCTTTAGCTGCTAAACTCTAAACTATGTTCACCAGCTAGTCGTTAACTTTAGTTGTCAGCCATTTGGTGCTGGGCAAGTCATGTACAGTGGGTTTATCACTGAAAATAGCTGCCTCCAAGTTAATTAAAGCATTTAAACTGATCCAAAACACTTAATTTGCAAGCTATACAATCAAAACAATGATCTAAAAGACACAGATAAGCTCCACTGAGAATGATCACCAGCCAGTCCTGTCTCCTTAATGGGGTTCTCACTACAAGAGACCTATCACACTTTGTCATTTAATCCACTGTTAAAATAAACATCAATTTTGATAATGCAACAAGGTATTGTAGTATGCCCACATAACATGTCAGGGGTAATCCAAAACTCACAATACACAGTTGGACAATACAAAAGGCTCTTAATTTCCTCACTGGTGAAAGTGACCATTACTTTTACTCTGGTATACATCTCAATGTGCACCAAACATTCTCCTGGCATTCCTGGGGAACTCAATCACTCCATTGTTGAGCTCTTCTTCTTTCAGAACATGTGCAACAGTTAACCACAGCTCACAGCTTCTGAACTGTCATACATCCAAGCTTATGAAATGAGCATCTTTAAAATAACAAGGTTACATTTTTGTCAGGAGAAGAATGAGTCAATTACACAACAACTAGTAAAGCCTGTGTTACAGTGTCCCAAGTTAGCCAGCATGTAATGTTGAGGCATATCAACATCAACATCAACTTTTTATGTTATCAATTATATCACTTTGTTATCAATGCATGCCTTTTGTTCCTCTGGGGAATTGTTTTGGCATTGCACCACCTAGCGTCAAAGAGCTGTGTGTGCTCAAAGTGGGTGAGTCATAAATGAAGCGCTCTCTTCTTCTCTCTATTCATTTTCACTTTTTTCCATTTAAAACCACAATATGTACTGTTCTGTAAAAAGCTTATGAACCTGTTCGTCAAGCTTACATTTTACTTACAACCAGGCTTGGAATTTCTTCATTTTAGGGGCAAGGCCATTTGGCCTTCCTGTTCACACTTATTTTAAGGGCACAAAGGCCACATGACAGGGCATAAAGGCCATTTGGTTAAATTACGCTGGTTTTACCTTTCAGATTAATACCTTAACATTCTCATTCACCAAGAAACATTAATGCACAATATATTAAATATATTAGAAAGGACCTTTTTGGAAAATGACAAAGGAACCTTTTTTGAAAAGATGGCAAATGCATATATTTTGAAAAGATTGCAAAATGAATCTCCTGCCTGAGTTCATCTAAGAGTAAGGAAAGAGAAATGCCTCCTCCTGCCATAAAAAAGGAACCTGCTGAGGTGAAATTTACATCAGCTAAATGTGGAGCCCTTGTCCCTGAGGTAGGGAAGACGTTAGCGTTATCCCAACTAGCTAGCTATCGCTAGTTTTCATGACGCAAAAATGTAACGTTAACGAGTCGACTTTAAATAGGCTAATACAATGGTAATTACCTATCAATAGTACTTTATATATAAACGTAAATGTTAAGTTCTGTCAAATACTACCACATACTTCAGTCACAACATATCAAAACAGCTTGTCCCGCTAGCTTACCTGTGCTGCGCATCAACACATGGCTCATTAGAATATTCTAATGAGCCATGCGTTGATGCGCATGTCTGAAGGACGGGGAGTGGGTCGGGTTAGCCTTGTGCTTATACTATACCCACCCTGCTTACAGCTTATAAACTGAACTTTAAATCAAGTTATGCATTAAGAGTTAGCTAACTCAGCCTTCTGCTAGTTAAAGCGTTTTTTTGTTGTTGTTGTTTCTCTCTCATGATTTTAAATTGTGTTACCTCATGTGTAATGTGTAGTTTGATTGTGGTTTATGTGAAATTTTATTTTATTTTTCTTGTAGAGGGTGGGGAGTGGCTCTGTGGCTCCTGTGTGTAACGCCTGTGTTTTTCTGTTTTTTCCTGTGAATGTATGCTAGTTGTTTAATTTAATTCATGTTCTAATATTTTTGCACTATAAAAAATTAGATATTTGGGTGAATGATTTATATTATTAGACTGTGGGAGGTGTGTTTAAGAGAGTTTCTGTATTGCCATATTATTTATAGTTTATTATAGGCTAAACCATTTATTGTGAATTAAATGAAGAGAAGAGCTGTGTGTGCTCAAAGTGGAGGGTGAAGAGTGGCTGTGTGGCTCTGTGTAACGCTTGTGTTTTTCTGGGTTTTTTTGTGAAGAATAAACCCCACAGATACTCATACATCTCACTTATTCCTACACAACACAACGCAGAGTGTGAGAGCAGAAAGCCTTCTGAAACATCTGTTAACATCAAGATGGTCCAAACAGGAGGAGATGAGGAGTTATGATCTGTAAGCGTGGGGTCCACTTGTGCGAACCTCTGTGACTATGTGCTATGGCATTACTAAATGTTCATGTGTAATCCAGTCCCCACCATAAAACAACTGGCTTCAAAGTGAGCTCAGCGTTCAGAGCGAGCAGTGAACAGTTTATGTTATTCAGTAAGCAAAACACGCTGCTCAGTGCACCGTATATAGCAGAATATCTCGCTCGGTGGCGTTATTTATAGTTAATACTGTCAGTTTGCATTTACAGAGCGAGATAGATGCTGCAGCGTGCCCATGAGCACTCTGAAGCACGTTTGCAGCTGGACCTCACACACTCATTTATAGCCAAGACCACACACACACACACACATGCACATACATAAACACACTCGCACAAGCTTATAGTGCAGCGCAGCACAAATTCCCTCAGACAGACAGATACCGGTATAATTAATTGTACATTGCACCAGCTACACCAGGCGGACCTCCGAGGATCACTTCACAAAAACAGAAGGTGTTATAAAGGTTTTTGTGCACAAAGGTACAGAAGCCCTGAGAGGCAAGTAGGTAAAAAAAACAACATCTGTTGATCTATTTCCTAAGTCTGATCTAGATTGTTCTCTCCTGTGTTTATTACTTAAGAACAGGTGGAAGGAGAGATGTTTTTCTCCGGACATTTTTTTTAAGTTTGTGATTGTCATTTGTGAAATAAGTTTTTTGTTTTGGCAGGTTTTGTTTGTGTTCTTGTTGTTTTTGGTTCTTTTTTCTGTGTTTATTGTTGTAGACTCATGTCGGCCATAAGACCATGTGTTAAAAGTGTATTGAGAAATTAAAAGTCACCTGTCATAAAACACAAATGCTTTTAGTCCTAATTACAACAACAAATGCCAAGAAAATTCTCCTGACCAAAAAAAAGCACAGATTAAAAACATAAGAAACTTGAAAAGATTGTCCTAGCAAAACTATTTATCATCTGTTCTCGAGTCATAAACACAGGAGAGAAAACATTTTCAAAATGATTACCAACCTAAAAGGTGATTAGACATTTGTTTTTTTGTTTACAACTTGATTGTACTGCCCCCAAGTGGCCATAAAAATGTTTTAATTAAAGTCTAGATTCTATAAGTCAAAGATTTAGAAAGTGATCGATGTTAAGAGGCATGGCAACTGCTGATAGTGGAGATAATGTGATGTCTTTATGGTGCAGTGAGCGGTTTGTCCATACAGACGTACATTTCTCCCCAAACATAATTTCCATCACCAAAAAAAACAAAAAAGCGTGTGATCATAATCACAACTCCTGCATCAGTGACACAGCTGCATTTCTTTTTGCAACAATTTCCTCAACCACAGTAAAGCAGAAATTACATCATTTAATATGTTAAATATGATCACTTCTTCTTACAGATGATGTTTATTATTTCACTCTTGTTTTAATCTTCATTCATTATAAATTATGTTGGAAATCAAGGTTACCTACATATACTAAAGGAAATGGCTGTATTGTACAGTTAACACAAAGCACAAAATAATATGCATCTAATAAGAAACCTAAATGTTCAGCTTTAGCCGCTCCTGCAACACTTTATTACAGACTACAACCATGTACATATCAATTATAATGTCGACAAAAGCTATCAATGCCAAAATGCATAAATCAGTTCTAAAGATGTGTTGATATTTTCGTTATGCACGACGTCTCTTCACAAGCCGTTGACAAATTTGAGACATCAGTCAAATAAGTGAAGTCACGAGGGACGTGAGTCATTTCTACATAATGCAGCTTCTGACTGTGAAACAACTCCACACTGCCACTCACTGGCATCATGAGAGAAAATATAATTTGTGCATACAGTGTGTAGGACTCTGCGCTCCACATGTATGAGTCACTCATGATGCTGTGCAGCCCTGTCTTCAGCTGGAAGGATGTGACGTGACATGTGTGGCACAGATGAGAGGAGGATCAATGATGAAGTTAAAAGAGGGAGGGGAGGCAGGCTGGGCGGGCGGGCAGTTCCACACAGCTGGTGTGAATTAATCCGTCTGACACCTAGCAGATGTGTGTTCAAGCATCATGGCCAGTGTGAGCTTGGAGTTCAAGTATTAGACGTGACACTGGTGCACTATTGGTTAGGATGGGAGAGAAGAAGTAGCTTGCAGCAAAGACTGAATGGTCATTGTTAACAGCTGGGTGAGATCAGTTGATTTAGCTATTTTTCACCTGATGCACCTTTTAGACAATTGGGTGTTAAGTCATCTTCATCAATCAATCAACACCTTAGAATAACTACACTGAAAAAAGAAAATAGTTGAACCAACTTAATTGAAATGTTTCATTTGGTAACACCTAAATGAATTAAGTTCTTTCAAATTAATTTAATATCAGTTGTGTTAATCTAACTTATTAAATTAATTTGAAAGAACTTAATTCATTTAGGTGTTACCAAATGAAACAATTCAATTGAGTTGGTTCTTTTTTCAGTGTACAAACCGATGCACAACAGTGTGAGTGATCTCCCCCTGAATTAAATGTTTGCAGTAATATCTGGTTGTTTCCTTAACCGGAGAACATTGGAGCAGCAGTTCACTACTGAGACTAGACCGTTGTGAAAAAAAAATGTCCCATACTTCCAAACATCTGTGCTGCATCATGGAAAAAAAGACAAAAAGCTGGAGCGAGTGCAGTAGTCATAAAACATACTAATGCTGATTTATACTGATATATCCAAAAATCCTTTGTTAAGAATCCTGACATGCAGCGCTGCCAATAGCAATTTAGATTCTATCAGGAGTACACAGGAACAAACTGCATTTACTCAAGTACTGTACAAGCATCTGTTTCATTTATTTTGTACGACAAATGATGACTCCACTACATTCTAAATACAAATACTTTATACGTTTCTACGAAGGGTTCAAAGAACTAATTTCTTTGAAGCATAACCATGCAAGGCAATTTTTTTCTTTTCTAAAATGCTGTGAAGGGGTGGGTACTAAAACCTGGTATTAAACAAGCCCCAGGGCTCCATCACTGAAGACTGTAGTGTTAATAAGTTCAGACATTACTGGGTCTTCCATCTGCACTTTTTTACATCTTGGTGTATAATATTACTTTTAGTGTATTTTATTATGCTTCTGCAAGCAAGTCAGCGCATTCATCATTTCAGAGTCATTAGGTTCTTTAAATGCATGTGTTGGCATTAAAAACAAAATAAAATATACTTTTGAATACTCAAGTACTTTATATACCAAGAACTCCAGTACTTTAACTCAAGTAAAAAATTTGACTGATCAACTTCCACTTGCAATGGAGTAATATTTGACCACTACTGGATACTAGCTTCCAATTGGAGTTGTTGCATTGTCATAATTCTGGTAGTAAATTATGTGGAAATGGTTCAGACACATAAAAAGGCAAATCTGGAGTTTCCTCCCACTTTTGAGCGATGACCAGGTTCTTCCTCTTTGTTTCCTAGCAACAGTTTACACCCAAACATACAACTATGTGAGAGCAGTACCTCAAGTTATCTCCAATGTCACTTCATTATGTTGTCACTTGGAGGAATATAATAACTTCATTTCACCATGAAACACTGCAATGAAGACACAGCTGAATTCCTCCCTACTTGGACAGTCTTTTAGGAGAAGTGGAAGATTAATGGCTCACACCTGGTTCACTAAACAGTGAAGCCCACTACCACCACCCTCCCCACCTCTTTTGTCCAATGGAAGAAAAAGCCCCCCTGGTTCTTCTAGTTCTTCTGGCCAGTTGTGTGGAAAACACTTTCTTCACACTTTTCCACTCCTGCACTCATTTCAGAGAGGGTGTGGTTTTGGGCTACTGCTGCAGTGGAAACATCTACCCATCCAACTCTTCTTTACAGTTCACATGTGGGAGTGGAGATTTGAAACATTTGGATGCGACTGTCCCATTACCGACAGATTTCCCATTTACATTTCATTGAATGATTAAAATATACTTCCAGTATACCAGTTAGGTGCACAAACATGAGCTATTGAAAGATGGTCAATTAAATGTCTTATCTCTTGACAGAACATACAGCAAACTTGCTGCATTACATAATGCACTAATTACACAAAATCTTCAATCTACCATAGAGATAACATTACAAGTTAACAGTGACATGACACTGTACAGCTCTAACACTCCTCTGCAAACAACTTGAGTCTTTAGATGTTTTCTCACCACAATTATTTCACACCTATACAGTAAATTAAACTTTGCACAAACCAAGAATGTCAGTCCTGAGAGAAGCTTTTTAAGCACACACACCCCTCTGCACTCCCATGCATCGTACATAACATTGCTGAGGTTTCCTCCTTCACCCTAACTGTGGCTCACCTCTTGCCCTTGCAGCACTCTCACCGCTAAAGTATAGGCTTCAGTCATGCTGCTAAACGCATGCTGTCTGATATTTATGACCTATATGCCAAAAACTCTGTGCAAACCTATTATTATGACACCGATCATGAGCTCACATGTTATGACTTGAAACTATGCAATGGTCAATGCACTATTTATAATCAACATACAGTGCAATCAAGGTCAATCCTTAAAGAAAAATAAAACAAGCATGCATTTGTAAATTAAAAATAGCCTCTTTCTGCAAGATCAACAGCAGGTTTAAAACTTACCCTGAGCTGAAGTAGCTGTACTCCACTGTATTTGTTTTTGAAGAAAAAAGGATAATATCAGTTATGTAAAGTGACTGCAAGCGGGACTTTTGTTCATTATCCTCCTGGTAAATTCCCCCAGCTGGCTTTTCCAGCACCTTCCAGAGGAAGGCGGCTGAGCAAAGCGGTGAAAAGGTCACTAATAAGAGATGTGCAGAGAGGGGTCCTGATTGAAGGGAGGAAATGGTAGAGAAAGAAAGAGACAGACACCCTCCCAGTCTCACACCAGAGGAGCTGTGGTGCTCAGTTCAAGGCTGGGATGGGACAAACTACCAAACTTCTGGAGTTCTGCCACCTCTCTCTTCCTCCTCCCACTTTCTCCAAAGAGAGGAAAAAAGAAAAGAAGAGGGAGAGAAGAGGGTGAGCGGGGGGGGAAGAAAAGAAGTAAATGAAAACCAGACACAGCCCTGTTTGGTCTGGAAGTGAGCAGTGGGGAGGATGATGTCACAAATGTGAAGCGGGATTTTCTCCTTACCTTTTCCTACATGCTGCCCCTCTACCTCTGTGGGGCCTTTTCTCTTACATTGGTAGTTACACTAAAGGGACACTTGAGTAAAAACATATTCTGGTTTGAGTTAACATTGGTAAAGTGTTTTAGGCCATGCAAGTTTTGTTTTTTCTTAATGACAGATTACATACTGTGTCAATTTACATCCCATTGTCTCAACAGCTGATAAATATGATGTATTGTGTGCGGGCCATCCGAGCCAAATTAAACAAATACACTCACAAATCATGAAGGAATGTCAGGACAGTGTTCTGGCAGAGGTTGAAAACGACAATGTTAAGGAAGAGCGATGACACGATGCAATGAATGTAATTGTCCCACGACAATAAAATAGCATCCAGCAAACGCAGCCTATTACATTGCTTATGAGTTCATTTTTATTACCGACACTCTCGCACAGCCACACATTGCAGACTATGTGGGTCTTGTTTAGATTTAGCTAATGGAAAAAACACATTATACTTAATATACTTGATTGAGTTCATGAGAGACTGTAGCTGTGTCTCAACTGCATACTATACATTAACATATTTTTTTCCTAATGCTATGCTTAAACACTGGGAAAATAACTAAAGAAAGTCTACTTTGAAATTCCAGCATGTACATTAGCATCGCTGATTTTAGTGGACTGCTGACCAGTTTTCCTAGCAGACAGTCAATAGCCACGTCACATACTATGTCACATGAACCCAAAATAAATGCTAGTGCTGTGTCTGCTGCTGATATGTTTGCTAAATGGTTTAATATGACCCAATGCATACTATGTCAAATGCATTATGCCAATGCATTCCTACTGCATCTGGTCGCAATTGCAGTATGCAAGCCAGCATGATTTTCACCCACACTCCATCATGCAGCATATACTGTATGAGCGAGAGGGTCAAAGTTCAAGGTGCAGTACATTACAGTACAGAAAGTAAGATAAAGTATGTAGTGCCATTTTGAGCATGTTCTGCTGCCTGGTCAAAAAGATCAATGAATGCAGTTTTAAACATTTCAGCTTATAATTTTGAAATGCTTCACATTGAAATTGGCAGTGTATCATCTATGACACAAGTACTGTACGTTAATGTATACTTTTAGCTTGAGTACAGAATGTATTATTAGTATGGAATATTTTACAGTATAATATAAACAGTGGACAACACAGCACACTAAATGTCAACAGGAAAGATGCCTCAGCAGCGCTTTGTTGAAGTTCAGGCCAAATAAAGGGAGGATTGCTCCAACATTTTTGTGTCAGTGAGCTAAAACAGACTTTGTTCCCAGAGGTCAGTATACTATGAAATGGATTCCCTTACTCTGTGAATAAAAGCTGAGCTCTTGCAGCAGTTGAGCAAAGGTTATCCCTGTTATCACATTTACATATCTTCAAATGCAAAAACCAGAATTACCACCTCATATTAGCAACTCTTATGTTGCCACGACAGGAGACAATGCTTCATATATCAATAGTATGGCATTCAATAATAGCCAGGAAAGTATTTCTGCATAACATTATGATGTCAAAGTGAAGTTGACCTTCGACTTTTTTTATATAACATATATTACTTCATCATTTTATGGCCAAAAAATATGTTTTGTGATGTCACACTGACCTTGACCTTTGACTAAAAACTGATTAGTTCGTAGTTGAGTCCAAATAGACGTTTGAGGCCAAATTTGAAGAAATCCCCTTCAGGCATTTCTGAGATATTGCATTCATGAGAATGGGATGAATGTGAGGTCACACCGACATTGACGTTTGACATATAAAACTAATTGGTTCATCCTTGAGTCCAGGTAGATGTATGTGCCAAGTGTTTTAAAACTATCCTTAGATATTGCAATTAGATATCGCATTCACAAGACTGGAACGGATATGAGGTCACAGTGATTTTTGACCATCAAAATCAAATCAGTTCATCCTTGACTCCAATTAGAGGTTTGTACCAAATTTGAAGAAATTCCCTCCAGGCATTCCTGAGATATTGTATTCATGATATTGAGAATGGGATGAATGTGACCATGAGACATCCAAAATCTAATCGGATGTGAGGTCACAGTGATCTTTGACCACCAAAACCAATCAATATCAAATTGGTTCATCCTTGAGTCCAGGTGAATGTATGTGCCAATTTTTTAGAAAGCTATCTTTAGATATTGCATTTAAATATCACATTCACAACAATGGAAAGGGTGTGAGATCACAGTGATCTTTGACCATCAGTTCATCCATGAGTCCCATTAGACATTTGTGCCAAATTTGAAGAAAATCCCTTCCAGGTGTTTTTGAAATATTACGTTCACAAGAATGTGAGGGACAGACGGGCTGTCGCCGGTGCAGAGGCATACAAACGGGGTACAAAAATCCCCATATGGAAGTTTATATAACACACATCCATGTTCTGTTGTCTGTAGGTCATTACTCACACCAGCTATATTTCCTGCAAAGCATTGCAATGTTATGGCAGCGCTTGGCAACCACTGTTGTAATGTTGATTGAGTTACGAGCTGTTACATGTTCTGAGAGAAAATGCGATAAGCAGCTAAATTGGCCCATTGCACTGAATGATTTAAATGCTTCTTTCATTAAAATTGGTGACTTAAGTTCTCCCCTTTTATCAACATGGTGGATCAGCTCTTATATAACATGTTCATCTATGCTGTGAGTGAAGATCAAAGCGAGGAGCAGATCGGCTGCATCCAAAATATTCCGTCATCATTTCGGAAACATGTCTTACATATATTCCCTTGTGAGTGAGTGCTAACCCAACACAGACCCTCCAAAATCAAAACCTTTCACAGTCACAGCGAGACAAGGACTAATAATTACATTGTTGGGTGATGTTAGTGTCACGCTCACAGCCTTTAACCATTTTCTGGGATGTCAAAGCAAGGTAGAGCTGACATCTGTGGTGAAGAGATTCTTTAATGCATGCCACCAAGGTGACTTCATGCGGGTGGATGAAAGTACAGAGTATTTCCTGTGATGCTTTTAAAAGCTGCCCTTACTCTTGCTCTCATTAATTACTGCCAGCTTTCATAACACTGACAGGTATGTGATACATGACAGATGAGAATCACTCAACTTTTTACTATTTTACGGATAAAAAATAGAACAAACCGACTTGTTCCCCAGTCTCCAGATGATGTTGTAGGTGTGACTGTAAGGTTTCTACAGTGTGTGGAAATTATGAAAAGCAGAGGAAATGTGTCCTTAAGCTTTATAAAGCCATGAATACACACTCACTGTTTGTTCTACTTCCAAATAAAAGCAGGAGACTCCCCTTCACATAACTGGAGTATTCAATCTGGTTTCTGGAAGGTGCTTTCCTGTGCCTGTGAAGACGTTACCATTAGGAACAAACTGTTCACTGGCCAGTTTTTGGGAAAATGCATGTGTTGATTCCACTAACACACTTATTTCCATCGCAGCATAAGCAAATAAATGGGTGGAGATGGATTGGCCTTACGTCACTCCAACCGTGACAGATGAGGAAAGTATTAATACTCACAGTAACGGCAGATGCTTAACAGAAGGAGGTGCAAACAACACTGAGCAGTTATACTTTAAGCTGCCTCACTTCAGCCATAACCCAGCCCAAGGATACATATGTGTCCCAGTATAAATGTGTAGTTCACATAAGGATATTCTGCAAAGGAGCATTACACTGGCGGCAATGTTTTTTTTCATCTTCCTCATCTGCTGTCAGGTTTTGTGATAATAATAATACATTTGATTTACATAGCACTTTTAAAGGTACTCAAAGTCGCTTAACATAACACATTGAAACAAATAAAAAAACAGATCTCTTACTTAAGTAAACATACTAATACCACACTGTGAAATTACTCCACTACAAGTAAAAGTCCTGCTTTCAAAACTTACTGAAGTAAAAGTATCAACATCAAAATGTACTTCAAGTATCAAAAGTAAAAGTATGAGTTATACAGAATGAACCCACTCAGATTGTTATTAATGTTGTAAATATATTATTAGATTATTTGTATTGATGCATTTATGTAAGCAGCATTTTAATTTTGAAAAGATAGGACTCATTTTTACTACTAATACGAGGTTTAATTGAACAAATGTCAAATCACTTTAAATTGTATTTCATATTTTTTTATGGTAAATCTTCCTGAAAAGTAACTAAAGCTGTCAGCTTAATGTAGTGGAGTAAAAAATACTATATTTGCCTTTAAATGTAGTGGAGTAGAAGTATAAAGTTACATAAAATGGAAATACTCAAGTAAAGTACAGGTACATCAAAATTGTACTTAATTACAGTACTTGACGAAATGTACTTAGTGACGTTCCACCACTGCAATACATATGTATTAATGAGCAAAGTCACTAAATTCTGAAACTATAAAACTATAAACTATGAACCAGTTATGGGAAAATCACTGGAAAAGACTATAAATTGTAAAGGTGTTGCTAGTCTTGTGTTGTTTCGTAAAGCAGATGCTGTGCAGTGCACAATGTATTACTGTAAGACTTCATATACTTCAAGTTAAAGGCATTATATTTACTGCATATCAGTTCAGTTTAGAAGTTTAGATTCTTAAAAGATATATGTAATCTGAGATCCACTTGACAGCATGGCTAAATCAAAGTCAACATGGTGAGAAATGTGTGCTTACTGACCTCCAGTTTAAATTAAAACGGTTCATGATGGGAGGTCAGATGCCAAATGTTCAATTTTAGACTCAGGTCAGGTTCAAAAGTGCACCAGAGATCTGCAGAGACTTTTAATCAAAGCCAGTGATATGCCTGGTGGTGAGGTGATCTGCCTTTTTCTTTTGAGCTGGATCACACAAGCTTTACTGTTCAGTCTCTTATGACAGTGCAGGCATATGGTGCATCAGCCCCGAGTCAGCTCTAATCCAACAAAACAGTCTGCAGTGTTTCGAGGGACCGTTTGGTTAATCGTAGCGGTCTCTTGTGTTTGACAAAACACCAGTAACATGAACGGCTGAAACACAAAGTCATAGTCAAATCTTTTCTGTGGTTTCATATTTCTGCAAAGGGCTTAATGTTAACTGGTCCATGTGCTATACTTTCCACTTTCTGAATGACTTTGACTCAGTACCACCCAATGACTCATGACAATATGAAACTCAGATGAATGAAAATACTTTTTTTCAGCTAAGGTTATATGCTCTCTTCTATAATGAACTGCAGAAATGGTGTTGTACACATGGTAATCCAGAGACCAGTTTATGAATAACAAAGACAATGAAAGCATACAAAATCTGGTGCGATTTTCCGTGTCTTAGAGGTCACTTAATAGTGGATTTTGGACTATAAACCAGCAAAAAGGGCGGGGACTTTGAGTTACTTTTTTGTGCTTCCAGCAGGTGGCCATACCCAAAAGCCAGGCTACTGTTCATTTCCTGAAGAGGGATATAACAATCACATCTGGACATAAAAGCCGAAGCATCAGTCTAAATATGGAACTTATCTAAAGACAATTGAGCCCTGACTTAAATAAGAGGCCAGATTAAAGGCTTCATTGTTCGCAGTAAAATGCTGAGTAATAGCTCCAGCTTCACTTGACAGGATGGCGGAGGCCAAGCTAGCGCTTAGGGAGCTTTTTGTTGTTTGAGGGGCAATTTGAGCGTGGTGTTAAAGCAGTAATTTCCCCTCACAGTTTATGTATATGTTATTTCTACAAACATTAATGTGTTATTCAAGGTTTATACACTGAAAGGTCTTTCACAAGGGTAGAATTGAGAGCACCAGGACGGACAAATGAAAACAGAGAAACACTTAATTTAAGTACAAGGACATAAACAAGTTACCTATATATTATGATTCATACTTATATTTTCTGCTCTTTAAAACATTTGAAGAGTGGTAATTGCATTGTACCTTGCAAATCTGGTCTGTTGCTTTTCTTCACTGTTCTATCCTGCAGACCCATGTTACACTGGGCCTCAATGGACCAATGGCAATGCTGCAACAAATAATGGTGCAAAGAGAGAAAGTTCAACTGAAAACACTTCTCCTCTAATCCTCTAATTCTTATGTCATCATCCCTCTTTGCAACGCACCTTGACTCCCACTGACTCATTTTCATCTACAGTATTATCTGCTAAAATAAATCGTTAAATGAAGGAGATAGAGGCTGTGATAAAGGGCATCCCTACCCCCTGTCCTTTTTCTTCTTTTTTTTCTGCAGTTTGCTCAACTTCTATCATGCTACCTCCAGCTCAAGACATCTCTCTCTCTCTCTCTCTCTCAATCTGTCTATATAGATAGATAGATAGATAGATAGATAGATAGATAGATAGATAGATAGATAGATAGATAGATAGATAGATAGATAGATAGATAGATAGATAGATAGATAGATAGATAGATAGATAAAAATCAGACGGCTTGAATCAAGCAACCAACTCCTTTCATCGTTGTATACGTGGTGCTTGGGACTTCCTGCCGTTACTAAGCAACCAAAACAGCTTGTGCGGCAGTCTCTTAATCTCCCATTAGTTTCAAACTGGTTTTCTAGCTACAAAATGGAAACATTTATGCTCAACTTTGACGTCCGTGATGGCCTAACTATGGACTAAATAAATAGAGAGAGACCCTCTGAAAATCTATATCCTTTCAGTCTCTGTTTGTGTATAAGTGAGTCAGAGAAATCACTGTCAGACCAGGCCGTCACCCACCGTGAGCTTTTGCTTAAATATATATCCTCCAGTTAATTTTATTTATGTTATTGTTTTTGTGGACTTTGTTCAGCATCTCCTTTATGAGTCCTTCGACCCAGATGTCAATCAAACATCAAACTTCAGCAGAAGTCCAAGTCCGTTTTTTCCCATTAATGTTGCATCTGTGGCTCTGTGTACATCTCACAAAATGCCTGCCCAGGTAGCCCACAATCTGCTGTGTTTTGGTTCATTTCCTATAATTGGGCCAGATTGCGTTTACAGTGCAAGGAGATCACAATGAGAAGAAGTGAAAAAACAAAAGATTATAAATAGTACAAACATAAGAATACACACAACCTGACAGAACAAGTGATTGATTTGTCTCCTCTTTGTGTCTTGAAACTATATTTTCCAATAAGGAGGACTGGCTATAATAATGTCACTTTATCATTATGATTTTGCATAAGGTACCTGTGACGGACAGCACAAAAGGAAAAAGACACATTTGAATAAACTGCCACAACCTATAACTTACTTATAAATAAACCTACTGTGTGGAAATGAGTATGAATCAACAGTGACATCTCTGTTTCCTATTCTAAAGCCAACTCCCTGAGACGTCTGACCCAAACATGAATGCACGCAGGGTACAACAGCAGTCAGTGGTTTTTCTTTATTAGAAACACAGCTTACAGCTTCTGAGCACAAAAGGAGCAAATCATTGTGTGAGAGTCAGTGCCGTACCGGCACCCACCCACAACCTCAGATCTTCCGATGCCAAACTTCTGACCCCCATCACCAGGACCAAGCACCGGACCAACAGAGCCTTTTCCACTGCTGCCCCAGCTCTCTGAAACTCCCTCCCTACACACCGCCGCAACAAAGACTCACTCCACACCTTCAAAAATCAACTCAAAACTCACCTTTTCAAGATATCCTGACTCCCACCACCAAACCTGAACTCAAAAACTCTCACCTCTGTTTTTGTTTTCTGTATTTTTTATTTGTTCTAATGTGTTATGTGAGGCGATTTTGAGTACCATTAAAAGCTGCTCTCACTTTCACTAAGTTGACCCTAATGATGTTACTTTGGGCTGCTATCCCCATCAGGCAGTACATACAGAGTTGGATGTAGCTCATAACTTTGACAGATGTGTGTGTGTGTGTGTGTGTGTGTGTGTGTGTATTCAGGTGTTAATGTAAACTGCTTACGGACAACATTGTTGGGGAGAGCAGATGGGGACTGGGGGCGGAAGGCAGAGAGGGGGAGCACCGGTCCTCCCTGAGTGAGGAAACAGAAACTTAAGCAGTTCTTCAAAACCTGCATTTTTTTAATGACTCGCTGTTCTTTCCATGTTGTGTGCTAATGTGTGTTTGTGTATGGGCTGTAGTTGAGTGCATGAGTGTTTTTGCTACTCTTCTGTAAACCAATTTCAGTTTTAGACCATCAAGATAACAACATTTTTGGCAAGTGAGGTCATTCTGGCCAGACATCAGGTCTAGGCTTCAGGCCTGATAATAGAAACATGATAATACTTTTATTAAAGGTCAACAGCAGCACTGTTGGTCAATGTTTTACCAATATTAACAATGTCCTCCTTAACACTTTTTGACTGTAATAGTTAAAAGGGGTCTTAATTTTACATCACAACTGGAATATGCACTATGTACAGTCAACTATGAGGTGAAATGTGAGGCATTGGGTGCTGTACAATGATGGTGTGCAATGTAATTTCTGCTGCTTGATACAAAAAAAGCTTGCACAGTTCTCATTTTCCATTACTAATGTTACCGGCCGGCTCTCAAGCAAACCACCAATCACAATCGTTCCTGATCAATTTATTTATCAACCAAAACAGGTGTTACTAGTGGTGGACCACCACCTGAAAATGAGCGAGAAACAGGAGGGCAGCAAACACAAGGAAGCCCCCTTATTATAGCAACATGCATTATTAATATGATGACAGGTTAGATTATAAGAGTATTATAATGGTGTCATGTGAGTCAACCAGTCAGCAAGATCTCCAACTTAATGACAGAACAGACCGTTCAAAAAGTAAATAAATGTACGTGAAAAGTTGTTTACTTTTGTTTTCACACATTTTTTTTATATTTATTTTCCAATATTGTGCAGTGTACTGTATAGCCTGTGTTTTTGTCAGTGTGTGTCTCCCTGTGAGTCGTTGCTAAGGGACAGAAACAAGGCCAAAGAGTATTTCTACAGGCCATTTCCTCTGCAGGGATGAACCCACCCCCTAAAATCTCCCAGAAGACTTGGCATTCTTGTTGATGAACTCATCTGATTTTGCATCTGTTTTAATCCCGTATCCTCAAAAAGTTTTGCCTGATCTCTATAGTTTGTATATGAGCAGCGAGAGGCAGAGAGGCTTGTGGCTTGTCCTTTTTTCTGCTTCGTCATCTCCAGCTTCAAAGCTCAGCATTTCAACATCTGAGGATGTTATAGACAAACAGAAACATGTAATCATTACTAAGGTAGGTGGAGGGTATAAAACAGTCTTTTATTTAGCTAAATGTCTGCACAGTGGGAGGCTCCCGCCCACCTCTGTTATAGGGCTTTAATGTATTTTTTTAACCATGTTGTTTTGTTTGTAAAGCAAACAATGGCAACCGTAATTGAACTGAATAAATCACAGATTCAGTTTCAGTCATAAAGAGTAGTATAGCTCACCACTGAGAACTGAAGTATTCAGATTCAGAGCATTTTATAGCAGAAACATATGTGCTGTTTGAGCGAAGCCTGTGATTAACCTACTCTAATGATTTTTGCCATTATTTTTAACACCCTCTATGGGGTCACTAAGAAATAAAGGAATTTTGAAAGACAAAAGCTAAATAGGAAGCAGACAGGCCTAACAGCTGGCCAAGATGGAAAAAAAGCAAAAGAAAAAATGTTTTAGGCCCACAAGGAGTTATAAAATGGAAATGTGTTGCACACATGAGGAGCACAGCTGCGTACCATCCTTCAGTGATTCAATTTCCTTTGATTCCCCTACCCTAACTCTTATCGGGATTAAACACTGATATTTTGGAATGACACCAAGCAGTCCAGATGATCCACACTGGTGGATATTACACTGACGTGGCCTTTCACTTTCCTACCTGGATCTTCATCTGCCTGCTGCTTTTATGCAGACACTCCAAAACAGTCAAATTAAACACATTTACAGTGAAGTATTTCAGTTGAGTTCAGCACTTTAGTTCCTGTTCAACATTTTCTTTTCTTGTGTATTCAACCAAATTGCTTCAATGTGTCACTGATAAGTTTAACGTGGTGAATCTTTTTTTTTTAAATGCACAACAAATAAACAATGATATGAATCACCTGACCTTCCCGAAGACACATTTTGAAAACCATTGGTCACAACTTTCACAAGGTTCCAATGCAAAGCAGTGCTTCGAGCAAAATGCTAATGTCAACATGCTAATGTGCCCAAAATGACAATGCAGAGTACTTATGTTTAGTAGGTATGCTCCACATTTTCACCATGCTAACACATTTAACGAAAGTGCCTCTAAAGCTAATGGTGTTAGTTTTTCAAGCATTTGATCTTAAAACCAGACTGACCGACTAACTGACTGTCCCCACAAGTCCTCCAAACCATACAACCACAGAGGTTGTTTTTATTTTCCCTCTAATCTGACCCATTGGAGTGTTTCCTAAATGAATGCCCCTACAGGTGGAAGATCAACTCTCATACTTAACGGTTGTGTGTTAAGTTTAACAAAACAAAACCACTTGTATAAGGTCACTGGGGGAAAGTGCATGCTTAGTCTGAGAAAAAGATGGTTAAAGAGCAAAATCAATTAACTTTAATTAGTAAGGTTCTTGAGGTAGCTACACACATCTCTGCCAACAAGTTACTGGCAAATGACTTATGTTCTGGTTACTTGGCCACTAGAGGGCGTCATTAACTACAAACGTAAATATGGGTCATTTGAAGCTGCTGTAAAAACGACCTATAGCCTACTAGCATTTACATTAGGTGCTTTTCCCTCTGGGTGTGGCTTGGGAGAGAGGATCCACCCAAGATCCACCTAACTTCTCCGGTTAGCGAGAAAGTACCTACCTCAGGTGGGTACTTTCTGAACTGGCGCTGATTGGATACGGTTGAGGCAGCTACTTCGCGCATGCGTGATTCTTTTGCAAACTGGACGCTGAGGGGTTAACATCTCCTGCTCTGACTGCAGCTGGGAGAGACTGCTGCAGGAGGACTGGGCCGCTTGTGAGTGCTTTGGGACGTCGCTAGGTTTGTCGCTAGTCTTTTTTTTTTTAAAGAGTCACTACAGGGGTGTGTACCTGTATGGGAACAGAGGCCAAGGGGAACTAACTAGTGGGCGGAGCCAAATACTCAGCCGCTTTCCAAAAAGTACTCAGTGGAAACACACCAACAGGGTCATTTTTGGAGAAGGAACGGTCTTGTCAGGATCTAATAATTATTAGCAGTGTTTGAAGCTAAATGCTGCTAAAGTGCCCACAAAGCTTACTCTATTAGCTATGTGCACCACATCCACTTGTATATTTGCACTAAATGAAAGTGACGTAAGCTTTGCAGGTATTCGATTGTAAAAGTGGTGGGCTGACTAACCATCCAGTGAGACTGACATTGCCTTTTCCAGATCCACATGGCTAGCATTGCTAAAAAAGCTTGGAATCTATTTTGACAAGGACTCACATTTCATGACAAGGCAGTGAATGCAATAGCAAAAAAAATATGCAAAACAGCGGAATGTCACAGGTTTAAGTGCAAAACACTGATCTGCCATAGGAGCCTGATATCTCTCTGTCTTCTCACTTGAAAAACCCATTTAGTGCTCTTACTTGAACTGTGTCAGTTTAGTAACGATGCGCACAATATCCTAACTGCTATGGTAAGTAAACTAGTTCTTTTATTTGTCTCTTGTCTGGGTTTTTATTTGCATGAGAGGATTACTGATGCCGTAGAAAATGCAAGCCGGTTAATGTGAAGGAACAAGTCATCTCTATCCAAGTGTCATTACTCAATAATTTCTCTTTGAAATACATTCACATGGCTCCACTATATTTTTTTAACAAACCGCTTTGAGCAACAGAACTCACTAACATGGCCAGTCACGTGATGCACACATATTTCCATACCCATTTTGGGTTTGGAAAGCCATTCTGGAATATTCCTCTCTTAGTTTTCCCATGGCCAACCTCAGGCCTGTTACACCTCTTCCTACATGAAAACGATGGAGTAACTGACCACACCTCCCACACCACCCACTCTATCTCACTGGGAGGTAGGCTCAAAAATAGGACCAGATACTGTCAGTTTGTAATCAAGAACATAACCCTCTAAACTATCTTGTGGACTACTGAAGATTTACTGTTATCAGTAGTTTTCATTTTGGGGAAAACGAAACTTATGGTTCTGATAACTCAAGGGCATACTTACTTTTTTAACACAGGCTTTCTGCAAATGTCTTTTCTGCTGAAAAGTAGCTGCAGTTTCTTTGGCTGCCGTTCGTCCCCACAAAGAGGCAGGGACTCAATGTCTTTCCAACACTTAACTGTTGCTGTAAGTTGCTTCTGGTGTATCACATCTCCCTCTCGCTCTGCCAAGTGCAGCCGCATAGTGCCCCCGCCTCCGGTGCTTCTCTGACTCACCAATCCGACCGAACAATGCCCACCATTGAACTCTCAATGGGTGTCTTTAATTGACAGCTGGAATCTATTAATGCTGTAGCCAGTAGCCATGGCTACTCCACAATAAATTAAATACGTACATATTCATGAATGAGAATGCATTTTCAGCAGGATTCAAGATGGAAACATGGTCGGTCTCTGTCTCATAGTCCTCAGTTGTCCTGAAAAGGCCCTTCAGAGCTGCACATGTTTAAGGGCTGACTCACTATACTGTCGCCTTTTCCACCCCTGGTCCATGAGTGGTATTTACCTTGAGAAGTTATAATTTCCATGATTTGGAGAAATGAGTTGGCTCGCTTGACATCTGGGAATAATTTATGTTCATCATGTTCTCCTGTTCAGTGCTTTCACACTATGGAAGTGGGGATAAGGGGCTTTAGACAACCAGACTTGTGTGCTGGCATGTTAGAAATTGAAAGTTGTGCAAATGTGAAGCATAACACACTTCAAACCTCCATGTGATTATGTACGAAATGTGCTGCATGTTTTTGACTATTGCTGAAAATCAAACTAAAGTCAAGCATCATGGACATTGAACCGGCTGTTTGCAACCGGACAAAGTTTGCAGCCAACATGACTCATTTTAAAAGTGCATCCAAGTCAGTGTCATGACACAAAAGGTATCTTGCAATTTTCAGCATGGGTATTTATGAAAAGCCTTAACTATGCAGCAGGATGTACATTGTGGTATGGGGGATGCAGCCAAGTGTCTGACAGAGCGGAGCAATGTTTAAGACTTTGGATGTTCTGTTTTACAGGTTCACTTGGGGGAGCAGTTATTACGTAATGGCAGAGGCACGACAAATGCTTCAACATGGGAGTAAATCAAACACCATTTTCAAAGGACAGATTGCTGTATTCCAGACCTACATTTGCCTTCATACCCAGTTCTGTATGTAACAAAGAACAGACACTTCAGGTTGGTGGTTTGCTGCGTGTCAAAAGGTCACTGTCCAAACTACTCTGCATCATATAAATGATTTATCTTAATTGTGGTGCTTAAGTGTGTCTCTGCACATGTATTAGACAGTCAATCTTGGACTGCATTCTGTTTGTCTTCTCTATTCCATGCTTCCTCTCCTTCCAAATTCCAGACATGTTCTGTTACTGTTGAATTGCTTCTTTATTCTATTTTTGTCACGCTCCTGTCTTGTATGACCTCAAAACTGACTTAAATGCTGCAGTTTTTCTAGGTGGCCCCAAAGGAAATGAATTAAGTGGCTTCAATGTCTCTCGAGGAAACCTTGTGTTGTTAAAACAACTTAACCTTTAACACCTAGACCACACGAAACCCATTTGCCCATACTTTAAAGCTGGATTAAGCAGAGTGTTTACAGTGAAACAAATAGCTTTTGGTTATGTACATTGTCTGATAATGCTACCAATCTCGCTGAGAATCAACCTGCTTTATACTTTTAAATTACTAAACTAGACTCAGATTACTGGAGTTGGAGAAGAAATCTGTTCTGTGAATCTGTGAAAAAATGATGTGGCCCAGATTATTTGTTAATGTCAGGGGTTTACAAATCCAGTCTTAATCCTCCCAAACTCTTTAGAGACTCATTTAGGCCCCCTTGATATTTAACATGGATGGATGGATGGACATTTAAGAGGTTGAGCTGGACTACACCAACCAATGAGAAACAAGCTGGAGCAACTGATGGCATTTCCAAGAAATGGTAAACAATCCAACCCATGAGGCTACCATTCTGAAAGATATGAATACATAACCAACCATTTTCTTATTTATTCTCCAATTTTATTCTCTCTGCCATGATGATCATGAATCTCACGTTATATATGTTTATTGCAACAGCAGAACATGTTAGATTTGGCGTCTACTTGATTTGGCATCACTCCTCAGGCAGTTACATTAGGTATTGAGGAGCATACAGGTGGATGCTGGGGTGGTGGTGGGGCTGAGAAAGCAAGCAGCAGGACAGATGCAGCAGCAGCAGCAGCATTGGCAGGCAGAGGGAGAGTTTGAGGATTATTTGCTAGATTGGATAGAGGGTGTGTTTTGGTGGAGGGTGTATGAGGAGTGGGGCATGTCATGTGTATGGCAGCACAGCTCGAGTTGCCTGCCAGAACTAGCTTGCAGGCGTCGCTCCATATTCTGTAGTGTGTGATGTGCTATGATTTCCAAATCTTGTGGCGTGCAATGTTTTGAGATAACAGAGAACATCTGTGAAGAACAATGGCATGGCACCATGACATCACTACAACGAAATCCAGCAGGACAAGAAACCCAACCAATCATTTAATCAGACAGATTGCAAAAGTTTAGATACATTCTCAAACCACTTGGAGCACCCTGAGGTGAATCCTACTTATAATTGGTCAGTCTGTAAACTGTGATGGACTGTTATAGTAGACAGTTTCACATCTTTGATTTTCTGTTTCAAAAATCTTGTCTGACCTTAACAATCATCTGATGGAAATTATGGTCCTAAACTGTTTTCAGCTATTATGTATCAGCGAGATTAGGGGTATTTTATTCAACAACATGGAAAGGTTAATTTGCGCTTGCTTTATCCTCAAGCTTGAATAATGTAATAACCTTATGTAATAACACAGCAAGAGTAATATCTCCCATTTGCAGACAGTGCAGAGAGCTGCTGCCAGCCTGTTCATCCTTGCTACCTTTTAGTGGTTGCTTGCCAAGCTTGGAACGGATTTTAACAACAATCTTTTGGCGAGGCTTTTTGCCAGACAACTTGGAAAGAACGCGAGAATGCACACAGCTGTTGCCCCCAGTAACCTTTTGGAGAAAGCATTGGTGGGAACAACGGACCCTGAGGACGCTCAATGCTAAGTGTAGAGGGAATTTTTAATTTTAGGATTTTTCCAATTAAACCGCTGTCCCAGGATCTCCCTATCCCACACACCATCATTTTCAAGACAAAACTTGAAGAACATTTTGTTATATAGTTTTGATATTGTTATTGATACTGTTTTGAGTATTTGGTGCTGTGTGTTGGTGTTGCATTTCAAATTCAAAAAGATAAAATCTAAGCAGTTGAGTCTGGTAGGATTTCTGTATTTCAATATAGACTGCCTTTTTCTGCATTTGTCTGGTTTCAGTCTTTAAGCTAAGCTAATTAAACCAGCTGCTAGCCTCATATTTCTCCCGGTCTGAGCAGTGAAGCAAACCCAGAAGTGCCTTCAACCTGCATTCTTTCAAAATTCCAGCAGGGGGCGCGGGTGGTTGCAAAAGAACTCCGGTCCTATCTATCACAATACAAAATGAGACGACTTCTCACTTGAGTAATTACCACAGAAAAGATTCTCGTGGCCACATTATGGTCTCAATCGCTAGATTCAAGTCTGCTTTGAGACAGTATGATGTTAACTGTGTAAATAATGATCCCATTTAAAAAGAAACAGATAATATCCACGGCACTGTGTAACAGCTGTAAACTTGTTTTTCGTGTTTTCATGTCAGAACTTTGACCTTTTCATGTAACGCAGAATTCGATGCTTCAAACGGGCTTTATACAAACCAATGCGTCCATTAATTATATACAGTCTGTGTGGTACACACATGAAAGTGGTATTAATCTTTTCATTCATCTCTTCAGCATATAAAGGTATGCTCTGATGAAGGAAAACAACTTCACCAAAATACTACATTGCTTTATTCTACCTCATCTACATATAATTCCCATCAGAGTGGGGCCTTCCTATCTGCATTGCTCCATGCAGTGCTTAAACAGAGAGCCCTGAGTGTCCATGTTGTTCCAGCAGTTAAGTGAAAAAGCTCTGGTTACTGGACCTTATAGATGCATGTAGTTCCACTTCTTAGCTTCTCATTGTTTTAGAGTCAGTGCTGCCAATTGAATGAGTCTACGCTTAAGACCTAATAGGAAAAACTATATTTAGGCACAAAAGAGACTTGGTTAGGGTTAGGAAACAATTGTGATCATCGTGTGTTAAAAGAAACCAACAGTGACTGTGTTTTTGCTCCAGACAGACGAAGATTTCTATTTCTTTGGGCTTTGTCATTTAAACATAAATATATGCTGCTATTGGCCTTTGGCTGAAGTGACTTAGGCCGAGGTTTCACAGATGCAAAACACAAAAAACACTATAACTCACACAAGAAAGAGGAATAGAGGAAAAAAAACTACTTAGTCCTTTCCTGGAACATGTGACACTGTAAAAGACCCATGTGTGCTTCTGCTCTAAAGCTGTCTTTACAATACGTCTTTGTCTTTTGGTCCAAACAGCTTTCGCATAAGAGAAAAAATGCATTGATGGCCAGCAGTGCCCAGCTGGAAGTGTGAAAGGAAACTTATCCAGCATAAAGCCTCCAACGACTTAAATGGGGGATTCCCATAAAACTGTTGGCTCTATAATCCCCTTGAGAGAACCCGCAAACAGCCTTTTGATATAAAACTGATATATGTTTCATTGCACAGACTTATTTTTAAGTGCAAGTAAAGTATAAGAACAATTCGAAATATAGTGACCACAACATTACCCCCAATTATTGATGAAACCAGTCTCCACCGAGAGTACCATGTCATGCAAGATCTTGGAAACAGCCACTTTTATGACAAAACCAAAATCTTTTCAGCCTCTCAGTATAAAAAATTACTCTGGGATGGTGTTTTACTGCAGACAGAAAAACCTTGCATGATGGTTTGGCTCTTTGTGCTGGTTTTCAAGTCGGGGAGGGGGGAATGTGGCCATTTCCTGCTGTTATGGCTGCTGATATGGCTTCATCACAGCATCTCACTGAAAACAGGCCTTCTTCCTGCTTTCCAATGATTACAGAGGAGAAACCAGGAAGAGATAATGAAAAGGTCCATATTAAAGTGAATGTTTATACTAAACAAGGCCTTATCACACAAGTGGAGGGGAAATCAGGCAAGAGAGGGAGACTTCGAAACCACATAATGATGACTGGTCAAGAGCAGAAATGTTGATAAAAATTTGTGGTTGAGTTAAGTTCTTTCTCTCGTCCTTCCAAATTGTTGGTTTCATGGTGGATGACAAATCTAGTTCAGACCAGATCTGAATGGGGTCACGACTTCAAGCACACAAGATCTCCATCTCTATAATCTACACTTTACAGATCAATTATATGTCTAATAAAGAAATAAAACCCATTAAATTGTTTAATTTAGCATGAGATTAGCATTAGCAGAAGTGATTATCTGTGCATCGTGTGTGTTCTGTGTCTTTAAGTCACTTTAGTGTGGACACCAATAGAGAGTTAAGAAGCAGATGGCCAAAGTGGGCATGTCTGTCTGTAAAGGGACTTCCATAGAATAATTTTTTATTCAGATATCTTTATATCTCGGTCAGATGTGGAAGAGTGAAAATCAAACATACAAACCTGTTGGTCGTTTGCATTCAGGTTTAAAACACACTGGCTTGTTTGCACTGGGTGCTGTCCAAGATAAAGCAGAAGAAACTGAATGGTAACAAACACTGGAAGATAACTGCAGGAACTGACTGTGACCGTGCCAAGCCTTTGTTGTTGAATTGTTTTCTCATAGAATTCAAAGAGTGTTTGAAGTTTTTGTTATTTTCCTTTTCTTGTTGGGTGTGGGGTTGGCCTCATAATTACCAGTAATCTTAAAATGTAAAAAAAACTAAAAATAATGCAATTGGTGATTAAACACGTCCTTAAAAAAAAGTAAGAACTCAATAAGATGAAAGGTATCATTTAGAAAAGTTGTAGTACATGAATTATTGGTATATGTATTATTTAATGTAAACAGACATCTCTTCTCAAGTCCAGTCACTATCCATCAGCATCTTACTGATGATTGCGGCCTTATGTTTCTATTTTGATGATAGCACTTCTTTACTGATTAAACTCCACAAACTTGTCATTTTTGAGTGACTAGATGTAGCCTAACTAGCCATTCCTGAACTTGACTTTGGCTGAATGATGACGAAGCTGTGCTCTTCAGAGAAGTCAATTTTCTCTCTCCCTTGTAAAGTTTATTGCTCTGGTCCATTTCTCTGCCCTCATTCTTATGTTTCTTTCTCTCCCTCCATGCAGTCTCTTTAATTAAGATAAACTGGCTAATTAGAGACAATTAAGTTGTTTTATTGTTGTCTTTCTTTCTTTTCTTTTTTTTTCTCCTAATCTGCTGCTCTACACTCCAGTCCAGGAGGTGGCAGTAATGCACCTATACACTGGTTTGCCAACCACCAACGAAAACCAAAGAAGAAGATCTCCCTTCCTTTCATAAAAAATGGTCCAGCTGCCCGATTTATACTTTCTTTCCATTTTGCTGCCCTTCAAAATTTCATATTTTGGACACCTCAAAATCTTGTGTTTTTCTGTTACTTCTGGAAAAAATATATACTCCTAAATGTATCAACAGACTAAAATAAGACCATTTTGAGAGTTTCTGGGTTTTTAAAAAAAAATATTATGACTTTTCACTTTTTGCTATAGTATGACTTTTTTATTATTTCAAATTTTGGTAATCTCAAAATATGGTGTGTTTTTTTGTTATTTCTTGAAAAGCCACCCTACTACATGTATGAACAGACTATAATAAGACCATTTTGAGAGTATCAGGAAAAAATTGCGAAAATTGTTGTCATCTCGAAGGTCCAGTTGTTTTTAGATATTTTAATGCAAAAAAGGTTACATATTACACCTTGAACTGATTTTCATCATAATGAATTGTGGGACTTCTTGCAGTCTAATAAACACATTAAACACATTTCCAAAGACAATTTTTTGTTACTTTATCTGGTTCACTGTCCATGTTCCTATGTTTTCATTTCTTTATTCGCTACCTTTTAAAGCGCTGCCTTGTTAAGGCTTTGCTTTATAGCACTACTTGTGGTCAAAAACTATACAGAGTATGTTTAAGTTATGTGTGTTATATGTATGTACTTTGTGTGCTAGAAGAAAAGACTGGTGATTTTTCTTATAGTGCCTAAAGAGCAAACATTTGCCTCTTTTTTTAATTGCCAAAAGTTGCTTCAGTAAGCCGGAACACCCTGAATACCAGCTCAGCCTTTATTGTGGCTGAATAAAAATAACTACTGTACAGATTCACACACAGGATTGTTTTTAACAAAAATGTAAAGTGTATAAAACCCCTTTGTGACTAAGCTCTTCCAAAGACTGTGTTGATGTTTATGTACTCCACAGGAAGATGATAGGGCCTGGTGGTTGAGCAAACAAGAAAATTGGACTGCTGGACGGGTCACATGGCTCAAATCAACCTTCTGAAGGGGGGAAGGAAATGGAAGCAAATCCTTTTGTTTATCAGAGGGGAATGAGATAATTAAATGAACAAAGACAGGTCTTTTCAATTTAGCAATCTTGACTTTCGCATTAGATCAGATTATTTTCTTTTTTTAAATGCCCTAATTAAATACTCTGAGTTCTTTTCTGTCAGAATCGATGGGGTGTTTCCTTTATGATTAGCAGTCTTACTCATTCCAACTCTGCTTTCACATTACATTAGAGTAATTATAATGATCTCGACACATGAAAAACAATTGCAACTCTGTCTTCCAAGATGTATGTGTAGTGCCGTGTGTAAATGTTTGGCTTCATCTGTGGAACCTGATAACTCTCTGACCCACCCACTGTGCAAATAACACTATATTCTACCTCAAAGTACCCTTAAACCAACTTTGCATCAATTATTAACAGAGATAAAAAAAAATTTAAAAAAGTTATTTTTAATGACTTTGCATTCCTGTGCTGCTGCTGTAACTTATTAGAACACCTCTCTATGTTTTTCCCTTCAAGACATGAAATCAGGTACAGAAAGATGTGAGTTAATTGCTCTGATGTCATGCATCACCACTCTCTCCTGTAACATAGGATCCATGACATGTGACTGGAGACTTAAGCCCATCTGGCCTCTACATAACCTCATGATCACTGCACACTTGAATACTGTCCAAGCAGCGAAATGCCCAAAATAAATGTTTCCAAACGGTGAATTGATTTACCAATAATCAGCCATATCCCAACATAAATGCAAAGCAATAGCAGGTATGTGTTACTACTGTCCGTGAGGTCAAGGTTGAGCACAGAAAGCACATAGCTGGACTCTTTGAAGTCCAGTGGAGGAAGGCGGAGAGGAGGCTTGTCTCCCTGCCTTTCTTCCTCCTGGTTAACTCGACATGTGATTAGCTCTGCTGTCTGCTGCTTAGTTTGCCCTGCAGACTGCCTGCTCTGCCTCCAGAGGAAATACTGCCTGCAGCTACTCTGTCAACACCAAGGTAAGTCATATTTACATACCTTCACATCCTCATGGTGTTGAAAGAATAAAAATATGTTAATGCCCATGAATGTGTTTTTTAAATCTTCTTTACAGATGTAAATATTTGGATATTTGTGCTACTTAAACTGTCAGCATGTGTTTGCTGGCTTATTATATTGGACTAAACTACTGTGTCCGAACGTGTTCCAACTTGTAATCAAAAGCCTAATTCATGTATTTTGTTGTTTTTGAAGCAAATGCTAAATAGCCTATGTCAACGGACTGCCACATTTCAAACTTCATGTTAAATTGTTTGGCTTGGGGGGGAAAATATTTCCTTTATCTGTACCTGGTAAAACTATTCCATGATTGTGTGCCTTTACATCTGTTATCAAGCCAACTCCTACTTCTGCAAACACAAGGAGTCATTCAAATATGCACCTGTTGAGTTGTGTGCATCAACAGGTCATTTGATACAGACAACACACTATCACATAATTATACAATTGTGATTTTGACAGCAAAGGAATAAAGACTAAAATGGAATATTCCAATTAAATAGCACTAATTTAAAGTATTTTTTAATAATTTTCCCGTAATACAACAGAGTGAGATACCAAGCTGCTCACACCCGCTAAGCAAATACATTAAGAGCTTTGGTACACTGCTTGGCTATTCAAGTGGAAGAATTCAACTGTGGGAAAGTTTTGAGCATCATTTTATATAGCTCTGTGAGTACAATGTTCTACTCAGAGTCTACCATTTAGATGTGACTTGTTTCTCTGTTAAACTTGCTTGCTTTTTTTTACCATTAGTGCCCCAATCTCATAAGCAGAAAATTAGATTAGGCTGCCCAGTCGATTGAGGTCTTTTTACATGGTCTGTGGTAAACAAAACAATTATGTGATGTTCCTTAGCATTCCTTTACTGATCATATAAGAGTGTTTAAGTGTAATTTGGTGGTATTGATCGCATGTGAGGAAAGGTGTGTGAACACATGTGCATTTCTCTATCCAACACATCCTAATGCCTAAATGAAAAAAATAGATTGTCTGACACTGGGGCAGTGAGAAGCCTTGTTGGCCCTCACCAAGGTACAATCTACATATGCATACTTTTGGGGGGCCCAAAAAGGTCCATACAGTATATGTTCCCAAGCCACTTTCAATCATACAACAGCTGTACCACATGAGCACATTATATTTGACAGTAGGCACGTTTCCATTAGGTACTTTCCCCTCTAGTGAGCCACTGTGGGTGTGGCTTGGTAGAGAGGATCCGCCCAAGATCTGCACAACTTCACCGGTTAGCAGCTCAGGTAGCAGGTAACTAGTCGACACTGTGTCCAATCAGCATCACTAGAGGGGTCTAAATAGTTGCTAAATATAGCGACAAATCTGCTAAGTTGGCAACACTGCTTGCCGTGTCGGTCTACTGTGTTATGCCCCAGTCTAGGGGGCCTAGAGCACAACATGAAAAGGCCCCATCTTCCCCATCTCCCAAGTAGCCACAAACGAAGATAAGTTTGAAGAATGGGAAAATATTTATTTACAAAGAGAACTTAGGTAAATACAAATATTCTTCAACTTAAGGGTGGACTAAAGCCAAAATAACAAACAAAACAATCCTGTCTTAAAAATAAGAAATTTACCTGAAAAACCAAAAGATACAAAACCTTACCTCCCTACCTACTTAAACAAGAGAAAACGAGAAACAAAACCTGGCAACCCACCCTTACTGCTCAAAACGAGGGAATTAAGTCCAAAACCACAAGTTAACTCAAAAGGTGTGAACCAGTTGGAAGAAGAAGAGGATGAGGAAAAAGCCTGCTGCCACCGACGACCGCCATCTTGGCTCCATTTAAACCAGGTGGTTACGGCTGCAGCCAATCCCAGCCCAGGCATGGAACCTCTCCACCAATCGCACCGTGGCTACGGCACACTCCAATCTGCATATAAAAAAGGAAACCAAAACACAGGGCACACATACAAATGCATTTTATATGAATGCATATTTAATATTGCAAATGTCTTGTTTGAGAGAATTTCCAAAAGTGGGGGGCAACAAAACTGAAAGATAGGCCCTGTAGTAATCATGCAGGTAGACACGGTGTGGAGTGTTATCAAGAAAGGTGTTTTGGTTTCACACAGAACATGAAAGCCGTCTCTTGGGTGATAGTGTTTGTTAGCGTGACATGATCAGGTACTAATGTGGTTGGTTTCACATGGTCCACCAACAGCAGGCTCTTGTTTGTTTGGCCCATCCATCTGCCCAGACATCTCTATGTGAGCTTTGTTGCTCTTTATACCTGTCTCTGATCTCCTCCTTTGAGACCATCATAACTACTCCGGCCACTAGAGGTCATTGCTTAACAACAAATGTATATATGGGTCGTAATTAGCTGCTTGCTTACAATTTGTCTCATCTTCTGGAACGAAGACATTAGGTCATTTGGTCAGGCTCCATTTAACAGAGACGGCAATGTGATGGTTGAACTGTGCCAAAGCTGCCCAGATCACAGGACAGATGCATGTGGCAGAGAGGTCATAAGCAATCTAGGCCAATGCTCTAAATCAACGATGCGTGATCAATAAAATTATTCTGGTCTGTTTTGTTTGGAGAAAACAGCATCTTTAAAGACAGGCAGCTTTCTTGAAAAAGTAAGCATTGGTTCACGACTGACAGCTTTACTTGAAGGTAGTTAAACGTAAAGGAAAAAATAATGTCCTATAAAAATTTTAAAAAGATGTTCATTTAAATGCTTTGTGAGGGACCAAGAAGAAAAATGGGGAATGACACAGGTGGCTTCTTGCAAAAATATTATTTTTAATCTTCCTAAAAACAAAAGTAGTTACAAAATCATCAAATAAATAGTCTGGGCCCAAAACCAACAAAACTGAACTAAACTAAGGCAGGGGTTTAACAGAAATTTCTTATTTATTTATTTATTATTGCACAATGAAAAAAATAAAATAAAAAAAATAAAAACAAAATTCTAATTTACAAACAAAGAGCTACAAACAAACTACAATAACACATGCCAGCCTAAAGCAACGTAATCAAACTAAGAAATAAAAATAATAACTATAAAAAGGTGTGTGTAAATGTGTAAAAATAATGAAA
Organism: Centropristis striata; assembly: GCF_030273125.1. Taxonomy (NCBI): domain Eukaryota; kingdom Metazoa; phylum Chordata; class Actinopteri; order Perciformes; family Serranidae; genus Centropristis; species Centropristis striata. The sequence continues at coordinate 33,828,298 of NC_081526.1, read as the reverse complement.
AGAAATGTGTAAATATAATGATAAAGGGAACTTAAAGTGAAAGAAACACTGTGTGACTGCAGGTGTGGCCATCACATGCATAATATTAAATATAGGGAAAATTTTAATGTTTTTTTATTATAGTTTAGGTCTAGACCTATGCTATTTATATACTGGAAAAGTGTCTAAAAGCTCAATGGGTAAAAGCAGAACCTGAAGCTTTAAACAAGCCCTCTGGACTTCTGTATGGTTGCGATTTCACAGCTATACTAGATATGTATAGGTAGAAAGCGATGCAGGAAGCACAGATGTGGAATACTGACCTATCACAGCAGATTTGGCTTGGAGGGAGGAGGTCTTAAAGAGTCAGGCACTAAAATTGAGTGTTCGAGAGCAGTTATTCTCAACCTTGGGGTCCCGACCCCAATTGGGCTCGCGAGATGATTTCTGGGGGTCGCCAAATCATTTTGGAAGTCAGATCTGTGTTAAAATGTTCATGTGTTTTATTCCTTTGGTCATTTAATATCTTTCTTTTGGTCATTTTGTGTCTTTTTTTGGTCATTTTGTGTCTTTTCTGATCATTTTGTGGTCAATTTGTGTCTTTTTTGGTCATTTTGTGTCGTTTTTAGACATTTTGTGTCTTTTTTTGGTCATTTTGTTTCTTTTTTGGGTCATTTTGTGCTTCATTATTTGTCCATAATAGTGTTAATAGAGTTTGTATGATCTGAACTGTGCATGTGAGATTCTGTTTAGTGAGCGGGGGTCGCGGATAACATGCATGTTAAATTGGGGGTCGCGACGCAAGAAGGTTGAGAACTACTGTTCTAGAGGGTGATGTTTAGATATACAGTTGGAAGAAAAATAATAGTTCTTAACGTGAAGATTGTCTGAGAGATACCCAAAATACATGGATCAACCTGTTGCTAATGATGCTAACTTGGCTTTTGTCCCATATCGCATAATCACATTGAATTGATGTGATACAAGAGAGCAATCCTTTATTTATACAGGATAGTGGGAAAAAAGCAACTTTTTTTCTCCCAGATTCACCAATCTCTTTTTTTACACATACTGGCTGTATGTAATATCCTCCAATATTCTCTAGGGTTGAAATTTGGAATTTGCAAGTATTTCAATGAGTGCCCTATTAAGGGTTAGTTATTAAGTGGTGAATCTGGAAGAAAAAAGTTGCTTTTTTTCCACTTTTTTCTCTTAAATCTGTGACTTTTTTCGCGCAGATTTACCACATTAAATCTCTTATATCTGCAACTTTTTTTCTTGTAGATTTGCCACATTAATCTAGTAAATTTGCAACTTTTTTCTTGAAATATTACCTGAAGTTACCAAATATAGTTCTTTGCCTGATAAAGGGTTAATGCTGACTAATTGCTTCAATTTGTGTCATTTACTAAAACAACTTACTGTATTTTTTATTGCCCTGGCACAGGACAGCCTGCCAGCTCTCAGGCATCAACTTCACAATCATGCCTGGCACCACAACAGGCAAGAAGCTGGATCTGTCCAAGCTCACGGACGAGGAGGCCCAGCATGTTTGGGAAGTCGTCCAGCGAGATTTTGACCTGAGGAAGAAGGAGGAGGACAGACTGGGGTATGTAAAAATGATCAGCTGTGTCTGTTTTACTTCTATTTTATACACATCTGTCTCTCAAAGAACCCAGAGAAGACACTCTTTTCATGCGTATGGCTTCAGGATTAGCCTCACTGGTTTTCTTTTTCTTTTTGACCATAATCAAGTCAAACTGAATACATGAAGTACATGTGCAAAGAAAAATTCTAATGAATCACATATTGCATGGAATTGTCTATAAATTTAAGTCCAGATTTAGGATAGTCCTCCGTTAATTAGTTTTGGGTTGTTGTTTTTTACGTAATTTTCCATTAAAGACAAATCATTTAACAATATCATACACTCCGTGTTGTTCCGAAAAACACATTATTATCATATATTCTCACACTGCTTGTCTAAATTATATCATAGACTGTATAATAATAGTGAATGTGGTTTGTGGACTGTTTTGAAGCGTCAAGTTCGGCATTTGGACGGCAATCTTATCCGCAATTTTGTTCACAATTTTAAGGCTGTTAGTATATTGCTTTTTCAGGAGCACGGTGGATCAGGAGGCAAATTATGCTATGTCATCTACTAATGCAAGTTAGCTAGCTTGATTAGCAGTGGATACATTGTTATTGAAATGAACAATCCTCTCCTTAGAAGAGTCCTTAAAGTGTCTTCTAGTCTAATTCAATGAGACAATTTAAAGCAAAATGTTACAGATAATAAACTGAAAACTCACTGTAGAAGGGTCAAAGTTCTAAGAGAAAAACAGACTTCTTTTTGCAACAGGTGGTGTCGCCCCCTGCTGGCCATTACAAAGAATGCACACATAAGGCGCTTCCACAGAGACTTTCAACCAGACAGGGCAGTGTGCTTTTTACTTAATAAAGTGAGACTGTTGAAGAGCAGCCATAGGGGTTACCTATGGCTCCGACTAGTCATAGCAGATCGATAAATGGATGGCTGCATGGATGTATTTTAGAACTGGATACGACACCACTGCTCAGCCTTGCAGCCTGTTTTTTTTATTGGCCCAAAAAGCCTTTTTCCCCACAGACCACTTTAAAGTAAGTAAGTAAAAACTGTTTGACTGTTGACAGGATGACTTGACCTAAATTATGAGAGTCATTAATCATTCCAGCAATTACCTATTACACTACAAAAAAGCCGACTTCTATTTTTTGGCCTAAAACAGTGATTTAAGTTGGTAAAACTTGTCAATATAAATTATTGACATTTAGGGCAATAATGTAAGTTAGCACAACAAAGGAAGCCAGTTGTCTGCTCAAAAACAAGTTTGTGAGTTGTTGTTACTTATATCTTTAAGTTGGGGTTCAAAACAAGGAACAATAGTTCTGCTAACTCTTATTTCTTTGTTGTGAAATTTGGTCATTAGCGAAAGCTAGCGGCTAACTGATGCTAGCGGCGCTGCTTGTTACAGCTACAAGAGTAGCCATTAGCGTATCAATGCTAACTCAAAATTGTGGTCACAACATTAGCTGACATTCATAGCGGCATTACAATCGTGCCAGAGAAATTCAGAGTTGAGCAAACTCAAAAACAAAACTTAAAATATTTAGTTAACCTAAAATTTTATAGAAGTTTGTTGCCTTGAAATTTTGAGTTCACCCAATTTTTCTTTTTTTGCAGTGTACAATGTTTTATGCTTAAGTGTTCATTTATCTGATAAGGTTGTTTTTAATCTGTTATCTGATATTATAAAAAGGGGGTATGAAGGTGGCTTCATTGACAGTTGGGAATGACTCGCAACATGGATGACTCGAACTGGGTGTGTTTTAGGACCCCAAAACAGCGGCTCCACCATCTGATCAATGGTGCTCAAACTCTGGGAGGTACAGTGGGAGGAAGTAGAGATGTATCATACATCTTTATATAAAGTTCATTGAAGAGACAAAGCCCTGAGTGTATTGAATTGAGCAGTGGTATGTTAAATTGCTAACAGGTCAACTTTTCAATTTTAAAAGAGAGATTTTGTGATTTCTCCTTTCAAAAAGTATAGGTGAGTATATATGACACTATAGAAGAAAGCCCAGTTGAATGGAAACCCTGTGCAGAATGTGTTTCACATGGTGGATCCCTACGCAGTACATCATCATATTAACATGTCAGACTAAAAAAAACTGGCACCCACATTTCACGGTGAGCCTGTAATCACATGTCCTGTCTTCAAAGCCTGTAATGCTAGATAATTGGTTATCTGCTGGATTTTTTTTTATTGGGAGAAGATGGGCTGATCTTGTTTGATTTAAATGTAGTATAACTGAGAGGAAATTACATACTCTAGTTTATTCTTGAATGCTGGGCTAACTTCGTTGAGCTGTACGACTCCAACAGATGATTCAGTCATTTGCTTCTGACTCACTGAGCTGCTGCTCACATGTCTCCTTGGCAATAGTGACTGATGGATGGTTTAGATATCAGGCTGCGGGAGGAAGAGCTTGAGAGGGAATTTCCTCCCATGCCTGGATGTGGGATGACCTCTGCACAGCAGCAGAAGGAGTCCTGCAGGACTGTAAGGATTGACCGCAAAATGAAGAATAAGTTCAGTGACGCAATGTTAAGGCAAGATTCACATCTGCAAAGTGTTTCTCTAATCTGTCCTCTTTTGTACGCCTCTATACAAATCAAATAATTCACTGAAGCTTAAGATCAAGACCTGATAAACCAATTACAAGAACAGTTAACAAGTTATATTTCACTCCTCACGCACACGACTCCTCTTCCTCCTCCTCCTCTTCCTCCTCCTCTTCCTCCTCCTCTTCCTCCGCCTCCTCTATGTGAGAGTTTGAATCTGCAACCATCCGGTGGATCAAAAAGTTACAAAGCAGCACTGAACAGGTGTACATTAATTTGAAAACACTGGATGCAATAGTTCCTCTTCTCGATTCACTTCCTCTCAAACACACACACACACACACACACACACTCACACACACACACATACCCAATCTATGGGGCAACTACATGAAATAGCTATCACTTTCTAATTATGTCAAAATCAGAAGAATCAGAATAGTTTTTATTGTCATTGCACAGAAGTACAGCAAAATAAAAATAAAAATCGTTTTAGCGCAACAGATAACAATCATTTAAACATGATTATAAAATATATTAAAAAAACATTAAAAAAGAAAAAGAAAAAGCCACAGGTTTGGGATATTTACAGGCACGAAAGCGGGATATTCCACATAAAATAAATATATTGCACTGTTGTCCCACAGTATTGAAATGTTTTTTTTATTTCTTGGAGGCATTCAGGGCAATGCCAGCTCTCGGGTAGAAACTGTTCCTGATTCTGTTTGTTGCAAACAGAATGGATGTTTATATGTTATGGCCATCCACAGTGATATGACTCTTATGCACAGAGTCTACAGTCTACAATCATGGCTTTTATTTTTTGTATTCCCTATAGACACCGCATACACAAAATACAAAATGATATAACAAAGGTTTCAAATCTACATGTTGACATGGGCCTGCTCCTTTCACTTCATGCCTCGACCCATAGTCCACCCAGACAGGTGTTTTCACTTAAGGACTGTGTGTGAGGGTGTCTGCTTTGGTTTAACATCTCCATAGTGCTTATGGTTTGTCAAGATAACATAATTTCCAAACATGTCCACCCAACTTCCACCTGACTGGAAATCTAATCCACCAAAGTCATTGAAAACACCTGTTGGTGTGCAAATCATTCAATAAAACAGGTCAAACTAAAGTATATCTGCATTAATATTTTATTGTGAGTCAAACATGGATAATTTGTAATACTCGAAAGACAGTTTTCTATCTTAGACAAATTGATTTCCTCTCTGCATTATGATCTCCAGAAACATAATGCTTGAGGTCATACTTCTCAGAGTTTCATATCTCATCTGTTCCAGACTTTAGTCCCTTTTAAAATTCATTCAGAAGATTTCCTGTAGCTCTTTTTTTCCATAGTCTGTTAAAGTACTTTTGTGTGTCTGCATGTGCAATGATCAAGGGGACCTTCCAAGAACTTTCTTATCTCCAGCCTGCATTTGCCAAATAAGAAACATAGGATTAAAATGGTCAAACTTTGGTGATAAAGACCAGCTTTTTTGACAATGTGCATTTTCCTACATGCTGTTTATTCTTAAAGATTCACCACTCCACAGGCAGGCCGAGGAGTCCTACACAGGCCAACACTGTCCTTCTTTAATTTCAACCACTTAGGCTGCGGTCCCTGCCAAGGTTCTTCTTCAGCTATTTGTTTTCCGTTTAAACGAGCCGTTGTTTGCTGCTCGGGCAACAGTTGTTTTCAACCAGAGCCTCTGCAATCTATAAATAGGTGCAGATCTTCATGTGGTTCACATATAAAACTGTCACGCCTAAATCTTGTAAAAACCACATATGTTGGATTATAGAATGAAACAGCTTATTTTGACAGTGATATCGACTTTGTTTTGCTTTACCAAGTCCACCAAAAAAAACAGATGTTGCATAATAGAACTGTTGTATTTTTACTATTAGGTTTGTTAATAAAAATGAATAAAAATCTACCAATACTTCAACATTTGGGTTATCAAATTACTTACTTTTTAATTCTTGTTTGAATTGTTACCAAGGTTTCATGAATCCTCAAATGATTTGATGTGAATAACAGAGTAGTAATAGCAGCTGCTGCAGAAGTGTCAAACAGATCTATGATGTATTCAAGGTTATTATAGTTAATGAAATCTTACAAAATAATGAAAACTAGAATTGAAAAAACATTTTCATTAACTGAAATTAAAAAAAAAAGTTTTTTAAAACAAAAAAAGATAACTAACTGAAACTGTATTATGCGGTATTTTGACAACTTCCCAACACGATATCAATATCTATAGATTCTTTAGATCTTCTAGTTTCATGTGATACCAGTAAAAATGTATTCCTAAAAGTTGTCCCGCTACGGCCTCCGAGAAAAAAGGGACATGCAGGAAGTCGGAGCAAAAATTATCAATACTTGGCAGCCATGAATCGATATGTCGCGCAAAATATCCCAATACTGTGCTGAATCGATTTTTCTCCCAACCTCTACTGTTTGATTTCGCTCCACTGGTGTAGTGACCTTCTGTCACACTTTGGCAAACCCTGGTGAGCTGATGGACTGTCAAAATAATCCATGAAGTCTGTTTCTTTACTCTGTGTGCCTGTCTTTAGGGCTGCACATGAGAGTGAAGTCGTGTTTCTGCAGACTTTGGAGAGAGCCAACTAACTTTTATTTTTCCAATCAGAGCTGCATGTCCAGGACTGGGCTCACTAGGTTCCACAGTAGCTGAATCTGTCACTACTGTTGCAGCTGAAAAACCATCTGATAACATTTTTAAAGTCTACTAGAGCTGCACGTTGAATTATTTTATTCCAATTCAAGTTAAAATTGGGCTGAAGTGAAAGTTCGCTCGGCCGGAGGAAGTCTGAGATCATTGGTTCAGGAGAATCGTACGATTGCCCAAAAGGCCTTAGCTTCCTGTCCAGAGATGATGTTTTTAATTTTGAAATGGAAACCTAAATTAAGTTAAGCTGCAGCAAATTTATAACTGAGTCATATCTGCTAGTCAGGGCTAAATATGGATAGTCACTGTCACTGTCATGCAAGACTAGATTTTAGAGAGCGTAAAAGAAAAACGAATGAGAAAATATCTATCCAGTCTAACATGCATTTCCTCATTAAATTACATTGCAGTTTTATTTTAATAGGCTGTGAAAATTGTCTTAGGAGTTCAAAATGGATACAAATGTAGCTGCTGGATCTTTATCTGCAAAGCATAATGTTTTAGCTCTAATCCTTAGTAAGTGTGTGTGTGTGTGTGTGTGTGTGTGTGTGTGTGTGTCCCTCTTTTTATCTCATCCTCACTTTCACTAGCCCTATGGAGTATACTAGGAGAGCGGCAAAGAAGAGAACATGAGATTATAATGTTAGGATAAAAGACAGAGAGACAGCTTAGAAGGTCTGAAACAGGAAGTTAATTTAAACTAGAGAGGATTTGATTTGTGTGGAGCGACATGGCGAGATCACCATGTATGGGAACACTCAGCTGTCTGAGTCTAAGTGAACGTCTGGCCGCCGCACCCGGATTCCTGAGCTCTGCCAGTTAATCATAAACTCTGCAGTACCTGAAATACTGAAGAAAAGTGAGGATGTTTGGGACATAGTTAGGCTTGTGACATGGTCAAACAGCTTAGAAAACAGAAATAATCCCATATATTATTTATAATGTAGCGTTTTTTACCACCTCCACAAGAAAAAAGGAAAAAGAAGGCAAGAAAGGGAAAACAATCTCATTGAAGACAGACCGTAACATTGCAGTAACTTCTGATCTCTTTGAAATTTTGTTGTGCTGTTGCCATAGACTGTATAAATAATGGACGTAGTCACCGTGACGTCACCCGTAGGTTTGTGGCCCGTTTGAGGCATCGAGTTCAGCAATACACTAGTCACCATCTTGCGTCGCCATCTTGTTTCTGATACAGGAAGCAGACCATATTTGGACTGTGGAGGAGGAGAGGGATCTGATCACTGACTACAGCCTCTCTACACCTCAACCTGAGTGAGAGAAGCCACTGCTAATTCATGTTAGCATTAACTGGAGCATTAACTGGGATGTTCATTTTGGCTAGCAAAAAACAAAGCTAAATGTTTGTAACTTACCTCAGAAAAATGAACATCAGCAACAGCAGCTTAAGGCACTTCCTGGTTTGCCTCACTGCCCAGACTTGGAGGTTGCCGCCTGGCTGTTGCACAGTTTCTATATCACTTTAGTAGGTAAACATTAAAGGTGGCCTGTGGACTTTTTTTTTTAACCAAAACCATATGTACATTAAATGTGTGCATTTATTTATTCTCCAGGTCTAATAAATGTGTTGAATTCATCCCCTTCCTCTTAAAACATTTTTTCTGTAATGTTTGAATCCAACATTGATTTTATCTCTGCTAACCAGCTATCCATGTGTACATGTGCATGCATGTGTGTCCCTGTGTGTGCATGAGACACACAAAATAAGATCCACTCATAAAATACTGATCTCTAGTGCTTTAGTAGAGATGAACATCTCCACAGGAAACTTTTTACAATGGTACATAAAAGCATCTAACTATTGCCAAGAATAAATCATCTACAGCACATTATAGCACTCACATTGATGCGTGCATTAAAAGCAGTATTTTGGCATACATTTTACAGATCTTTTTATTAGGAATATGAAAATAAAAAATTCAGAAGTATAGTATAATAACTAGTTCCCATTTGTTGTGAGGTGAATTTCCCCAGGAGCCTCAAAGAGGAACAACAACCAGCAAAGCAACAACAATGACATAAAAGCTAAATACACAGTCTTTTTATTTATATATTTCAATTTTAGTCGTGGGGTGTCATGTCTTTTCGTGAACTAGTGCAGTGCCCATAGGAAGTATGTATTCAAATAGTGGGAGATTAAGTAGATTTTTCAATTATGGCCAAATGAGGTTGTGAGTGAAAGTGGGATGTACAATGAGGTGTAATACTCTTGTGTAGTGATAATATACAAAGTGTATATTGGGTAATACATGGATGTACATTGAGATATAAAGAGACACAGAAATAGTTATTTTAAGAAAAAGAAACTTAATCATTCAGCATGGTCAGACATATATACAAACACGGATATAGGAGGGAATAAGTTTACATGCAGCACAAACAGATGGATGTGATTAATATGAGTAAGGGTTATTATTTGGTGTGTTGTGGAATGTGTAGATTGATTGACAACTATTGTGTTTCATATATTGTGGCTATGCAGACCACTACAACGTCTGCAACTCCATAAAACACTTACTTTTCATAAGGTACCACACCATCCAGCACATACACATTGAACATTGAGATTTGCTGGAAACTATTCAAATTTTATTGGAAAACCAAACCTTGTAGCACACTTTAAAACTCCTAAAGATAGGTAGGCGAAATAGACTTACAGATGAGATGAGTCAGGGTATAAATCCAGAGTGAATTGTGTTACTGACCAGGTGTAGGCCTATCACACAATGGGGTGGAGCTCCCCTAAAAGGCGTCAGATCAGAAACAATGCCGCAACACATCCTATGTAAATAATGATATTTTGAAAAATGAACTCAAAAATCTTCAATATCGAGGATGCACACCTTCGTGCCATGCACAAGCCACAGAGGAAATCTGAGGTCAGTCTGACAGTCAGCGAGATATGCCCTAGACACACACACACAGACGCTCCTTGCTTTTATAGATAAATGTGTGAGTGTGTGTGTGTGTGTGTGTGTGTGTGTGTGTTGTTCTTACAGGCGCATATCTATGAGTTACCAAGCATAAACATGACAGCTGAAAACACAAACTGTGCCCTTGTAAATCTGTGAGAAAAAGATTATAAAATCACTAGCAATGTGGAAAGTTACATTTACTCGGCACAGCATTACAATTATCTAAATATAACATATGTAAATGTAGTGTTTACAGCTTGTTCCACTGCCCCCTGGTGGCCAAAAATGAACTAACGCAGCTTTAATATTGCAACGGTGTTACCGAACAATAACCCTTGCAGCTTATCACAACAACTATAAAGTGCTGACAACTACAAACTCACATATTCTCCCGTTGCACTTGGATTTGATATTTGACCATGCAAGACACGTATCGGTTCTTGGAAGACTTGGACGACATCTTATTGAGTCACAGAAGGCCGTCTTGTAGACCAGATCTGTGGGATTTGATGTTTCAGAGGCAAGCAGATTTAACAGATATTACTTTTGAATCACAGCGCTAATGGCCAGCAGCTGTATCTGCAAAAGGTTTATGGGATTTTTTGAGTATCCAATTTATCCAGATGATCTGGGCTGTAATTTAAAAAGCATGGCCTACAAACAGCTTTAATAAACAATAAGCATCCTCTCATCCTCGGTGGCTCCTTCTGCCAGACTCCGCCCACACAGTGTGACATTTGGGATTTGTTATCAGAATTATTCTCTCTCCACTACTGTCAGCATCTCGCAGCGCTGACTGAGACTGTTACTTTTACAACAATCAGCACAAACTTTGCTGGAGAGAACCATCTGATTGAAAGCAATCTTTCATAACACACATCCAAGGAGCCGCCAAGTCACACAGAGGAGACCAAATATGTGTTTGTTTGAATAGGATTTTTCTTTGCTGTTTCAAGTTTTTGAGTAGAATGGTAACCTGGTAATGTGAAACCGGGACTACAAAGGTCGTCATCATAGTGGTTGCGGCGACTCCACTTGATTATATATAAATCATATTTCAGAGGACCAAAGAAGGGAGAAAGAAATAATTCCTTTGCAAAGATCAGGTGTTGTAATACTCATTTTGGCCACATGAGGCTGAAGTGTATCACTGTTCTTAATAGAAATTGAATCAGAATCAGAATTTTGGGTTCTCAAATATCTAATCATCCAATCACATGGCAGCAACTCAATGCATTTAGGCCTGTAGACATGGTGAAGACGAGCTGCTGGAGTTCAAATCAAGCATCAGAATGAGGAAGAAAGGTGATTTAAGTGACTTTGAAAATGTGGCATGGTTGTTGGTTTGAGTGTTTCACAAACTGCTGATCTAAGAACCATGCCAGAGGTCAGAGGAGAATGGTCAGACTGGTTCAACAGTAACTCAGATAAACACTCGTTACATTCAAGGTCTGCAAAAGACTGTCTCTGAACACACAACACGTCCAACCTTGAAGCAGACGGGCTGCTGCAGCAGAAGAACACGCTGCCCCTTTATTAGGTACACCTTGCCACCTAATAAAGGTCGGTGAGTTTATATCTGAACAATATAAGGAAAAGAGGAAGAAGAGGAATTATAAGAAAATAGAAATAGTAACAGTGTAAATAACAAAAATGCTGGAAACAGCTTCTATGATTAGGTGTTAAAATGCAAGAATAGTGTAAATATTTGTATAGACCTAAGTTAAAATGTAGAGTATGAATGCAGTATTAATGCCAGAATAAACCAGAGTAATATTCAGTTGAATTTTTGCACAAAAGTATGGAGCGACGCCTGTTCAGGCAGGCAACTCAAGCTGTGCTGCCATACACATGACATGCCCCACTCCTCATACACCCTCCACCAAAACACACCCTCTATCCAATCTGGAAAATAATCCTCAGCTCTCCCTCAGCCTGCCAATGCTGCTGCTGCTGCTGCTGCTGCATCTGTCCTGCTGCTTGCTTTCTCAGCCTCACCACCACCCTAGCATCCACCTGTATGCTCCTATGGGGGATTTTACTACATCACTCCTCAGTACCTCATGTAACTGCCTTGAGGAGTGATGATGTGGGAGCCTAGACGCCAAATCTAACATGTTCTGCTGCTGCAATAAACATATATAATCATAAGTTGTCTCGCTGAAGTTATATTATAAATACATTTGTTCTAATTGCACATGTAACATATATTGTCACAGTCACCTGCAAGAAAACTGAATGCTTTTAGTCTTATTTGGTGCTACTTTTTTTTTTTGGAATTGGAAACACAAACTGAGAAAAATAATTATCAAAAAAATGAATAAATGCATAAAAAACTTCTTGACTCAGGAACACCAGAAATGAAACAGACATAAAATGGCTCACCAGATTTTTTTTTTTTTCACTTTCCAGTCAATCAAAAGGACATTAAACATGGTTGTCATTGCATTATTTTGTACATTCACAGTGTGCAATATTATAAATGCTTCAGGAATTAACATTTAAATCAAGTGACCATTAACAGCAATTAACACCATACTTCCTCTAAATTGATTCTAACTTGTTTTCTTATTTGTAAGAATATCCCTTAATTCCTGGAGAAGCCCTGAAGTTGTTTCTGTCTTTTTCCAACTTTTCCGTGTAACCAGGCTGACATCATGTTTACACAAAGTTGCCAAAATGAAGCCATCCATGTGCTGACAACCATATATTCACTGCTAACTGTCAGCCAGCATTCTGACTCATAAAATCTCTGTATAATGAAACGGTAAGAGGTTTGTTTTGATTTCTAGCTGTAAAAACATAATGTGAGTAATATGTCAGAAATTTACCTTCAGCTCAACAGTTTGGGGAAATGTTCTTATTGGCTTTGTTTCTGAGAGTGGGATGAGTAGTGTAGGATATGCTTAGCTTAGCTTAGCATAAATACTTGAGTCAAGGTAAAGGCTGGCGCTGTCCAAAGCTACCAGCAACTCTGGAGCTGTCTGATTTTATGTACCCATACATAAACGGAAATGTAATAAATGCCAATAAATATTTCCAACACATATGTATCTCACCCTAAATCACAAATGGACAAACAATAAGTCCTTCTGTGTGGCCTCTCCTGTTCTAGTGCTGGTTACCAGATAAAGTAAGCACAAGTTTTTGATTTTTAGGCATGATGTTACCAAATTAGAGTTTAATCCTTAAGAGTGTGTAAACCTAATTTTAAGCCAGTTTCAACTGGTCTGAACAAGGTTTTTCAAAATACTTTTCTGTTCCAAGATGTATATTCAAAGACACTATATCGTGTCCAGTGTCCTACTGTCATGTCCAGAAAATGTGTTAAATTAATCCATACAGTTCTGTCTTGTGTCTATGTTCTCTTGTGATTTCCTGTTTTATTTTGGTTCCACTTCCTGTCTGTGTCCATTGTTCCTTGATTTATGGGTTAGTCCGTGTCTCTCTTTGTCCTGTGCCAGTTTGTCTTGTCCCTGGTCAGAGAACCGGCACTTTGCCCATGTCATTGTCAGGTCTTGTTGCTTTGATACTTTGTTTTCTCGAGTGATTTTCTGTTTGTTTTTTAGTATAGCCTCATAAGAGTAATTTTCTGTTTTTGTTTTTTTTCTTAACCAAGCCTTAGTATTGTAAGTTTTAGTTTCTTAAATTAGTGTAGTGTTTTTTTCTTTGTGAAGAGTGATTTTTATTTTGTTTAATAAAAGTTTATTTTGAAACTTTGGTCTGAAGAGTTGTGCATTTGGGTTTGGGTCCGTAGTTCGGTTGTGACACCTGCAGCCAATTATCAGCATTGTTTCTCATTTTCTGATTCACAGTCCTATTTATTGCACTATCCAGCGACAGCTTCCAGGTCTGAAAAGTGAAGGCAATGAGGAAGTGCCATAAACCCGTGTTCTTTCTAATGGCCAGTAGGGGGCGACTCCATTGGTTGCAAATCAACATCCAATTCCTCACTTGATTTATTACCTTAATTGACATTCTCATAATGATTTCAAGGGGTCATTCACTAGTTTCAGGTCTTCTTCAACACAGCATGATGTTCATTTTGTAAATTTCTATCATAACATAAAATCAACGATAAGACAGGGTATGCTTTAGGGCGGGGCTACCTTGTGATTTATTGAACTCTGTTTTTGTCTTTGAACTTTGACTCTTTCACAGTTTATTTTCAGTTCATTAAAGTTGGTAAATTAAACGATTCTTTTTCAGTGTTTGGCTGGAACAAAAGACACTCTCAGGAGTCAGCTGCTCATTGTGAATAACCAAGCTAGATAGCACAAGGCTTGTTGCAAAACAACAATATGGTGACAGTCAACTACCAAGATGGCAACGACTAAAATTATTAACTTGAGGCTTCAAAACTGGAGTGCACAAACCAATGGGTGAAGTCATAGTGACTGTGGCCATTATTTTTATTCATTCTATGCTTAACACAAAATATTCGTTAGCACTAGAACTATAGTAGTCACCCCTTCCTCAATGTCAAATACAGACCTCAGTCAAAGGCCATTTGCAGCAGTAATCAGTGTTTGTTTTACCTGCTAAATAAATAAGATGGTGACATCGGCACAATAAAGCTATGTAAGTGCAACAAATCTGATAAGAAAGTAAATATTCTTTTCTGTGATTCTGTAGAGAGCCCTAAAGTAAAAAGTTATTTGGTAACGCTTTGTATTAAGGTCCTTGTAATAACCATTAATTAACAAGTAATAAGGCCCTTGTAAGTCCTTACAAGATGCTTATTAACATTATTGTGTGTTTATAAGCTTATATAAGTGTTAATAATGGCATTACAAACACCCATGTTGTCTTTGCCATGCCTTTATTAATCTTATTTTGTTTGCTTATTGATATTAAAATATACTTTATTGCTCATCTATTATAAGTTAACTATAAGTTAACTATGCTTTTGGCAACAACCAGATCTAAAGCGAGAACAATGCCTTATTACTTGTTAATTAATGGTTATTAAGGACCTTATTATAAAGCGTTACCAGTTATTTTCCTTTGCTAGCTCACTTCACTCCATATTAATTTCAGTACCGTACGTAAATGTAGTACATAATAGTTAACTGCTGGGTTTCTGTCTTTTTTAGGGACCTAAAGACCAAGATTGAAAAAGAAGACACCAAGAGAGAGTTGTTGGGGAATCAAAGCAGCCTAACTGAGTCTCACTGTATCCGATGTCTCCAGCCCTTCAAGTTCCTCGTCAACAGCAAGCGTCAGTGTCTGGACTGCCAGCTCTACGTCTGCAAATCCTGCAGTCTTTACAACAAGAAGGAGAAGGGCTGGGTGTGTGATCCCTGTCGCATGGCCAGGTAGCAATTCATTTTAATTGAAGCACTAGTAAGTAAAAGTGAGGCCAAAAGCTGAAAAATCTTACCCAAAAATATCTTTAGTTGATGTCCGTTCAAAAATGTAACTCTTCGGAAAAAAAAATGTTTTATAGTTTTATCGCCACTGAACATTGTGTGGTGGTCAAGAGGTAAGAGAGATATGCATTTTAGAGCGTATTCACTTCATTTTGGCCAGTTTACATGTTAAACTGCCATATGGATATCATCGCACATTCTACACACAGGACATATTTTTATACTAACACACCATTATTTTACTCTCCCTTCATTTTTAGTCTGATCGATTCTTTAAGCTAGAAACATCTTGCTAGCCAAGGTGCACAGCTCCTGAGTACAGTACTATAGGAACACCACCAAATCAGAAAAAGAAACATGAAAAAAGTCATGAAAGCTATTGTTTTGTTTGTTCGTTTCTTATCTTTTTGTAAGCAGTGTTTGTTGTTGTAATACTCTTTTTGGCCACAAGATGCTGAAGTAAATGTTCTAAATAGGACTAGAATGATTCATGTTTTCTTCCAGGTGAGTTTTTATTTCTCTCTGCACTCTAAACACCAAGTAAGTACATTTGGTGTTCACAAGTTATGAAACACCTACAACACGAGTTATATAGTTGATAAGTGGTGTAAGATAATTTATTCATTAATTTATCCATTAAGTTATGAAACACAAATGTATTTCAAGTGGTGCTCATTTGCCAACAAAGAAAGATGTGACAGTTATGTTACATCCAGGACTTATTTTTTGCTAATCACTTGCCTCTCAGGCTAGAAAAAGTAGTTTATTGCCTTGATTTCACTTACAAGGGATGCGTAGCATAGTAGTTAAGTAGTAGTTCCTGCAAACGATCAAGAAATATCAACCCTTTTTTAAAATGTACATTATATCTGCTGTATCTCTCATCTCATCTGTCACATCTAGCCTGGCATGTTTGCAGCGCCTCTATCTCTTGCAGAGCTCAAATCACAGTTAAAAGTCAGACTTTCTGCTGGTTGGTAGCTTACCAAACATTACAAAATCTGCTTACTTCAAGCCACATGTGGAGTTCTCATGCCTCAAATCATCTCTTCATAAATACACTTAATTTTCACTGTTTGTTGAAACATTCACAAAAGATGCAAAATACTTTTTGAATGTTTTTCCGCCTGACTCAGCTGAAAATGTTCTGTACTAATGGGACTGATGGTTTTACTGGCTTTACTACTCATTGTTGCTCCTCTGGGGGATTGGCGCAGTTATACAGCTTGGACTTTTTCCCCTGTAATTTTGCAACAAAGTCATGTGTTTTGGTATATCTGCATCCATTGCACCCTGGGGGTCTGACATTAAGCTGTTGATTGAAGTTTGATTATAGGCAGTTATATAAACGAATGACACCAAAGTACAATACAGGTCAAAAAGTCAGTGGAGCTGTGGTTTGAAGTTCCACTATGACATACTAGTTCCACAATGGTGGAACAAACTCAGTGAAGTGTTTGTGATCATGAAAGCACTTAATCGGTGCATTTGTTAGCTTTTCAGCAGCGAGTGGCCAAATCCTGTGGTTTCACTTGGCAGCTCAACTGAGGTCTGAATATTTGTCAGAATGCCCTATATATATATATATATATGTAGTGTTTCTGAAATACAGCCAGCTTGCTCCGGCTCCATATGTAACCATTATACTATTGTTTTGTCAGATGTGGCTGAGTACTTTGAGCCCTTTCACTGACCTCAGCCAATGTCTGGAAAATATCATGCTATCCATCTCCTGCTTAAACATGCAGTCACTAATGTCCTGCACTTGCTGTGTGAGACAAAAGAGGCATTGTTGTTAGACTGTTTGTGTTTTTTCTGTAAGTAATGGTGAGTCATTTGTAATCTTTTTCTTTGCTCCATGTCGTTTAAAGGGGACATATCATGATCAACTCATTTCATTAGGACTTGAGCACGTAGGTTTTAGTTTTCAGAGTTCATACCAATCCACAAATTATATGAATAACAATTTTTGTGGGCTGCTTAGATCTTAAAACATGGGAGTCAACAAACCCTTACCTACACTTCCCATATCACATGCAGGCTCATTATAATATCCCTCCCCCCATCTGAGTATCTCGCCCACGGCTTGAGAACTACATTTGCAAAGGTGCACCATATTTTTCTCCCAGTCAGAGCAGACTGGACTCCTTCAGGAGGAGACCCAAGCTAAAGCTGTGAGGTGACTTGAGTGTCTTTATTCTGCAGTCAAACGGAATGGGTTTAAAAGCAAAACTTTCCACACTGCAATCAAAAAAAATTGATTTGAGAGCCAAACTATCAATGCTGAATCCAAAAATGTAATAAATAAATAAAATGAATCCAAAAGTTTTTCTTCTTGGTGAGTTGAATCTGGTGGGCGGGATCAACACTCAAAGATGTAAGACATGTCTCCATCAGAGTGACAGAACACAAGATTTAGCTCAGTGAGCAAAATCATACATTTTTAATTATAGATTCATTTCAGTTGTAGTAAAACATTTTTTGATTGCAGGAGGATGTGCACTTGTGTCAATAAGTAATCCCATTGTTGTGACTTTGTGTAGATTAAATGTAAATATAAAAAGGATGCATCAAATTCAGAATAACAAGTGTATGTTTACAAGAACATTAGTTTAAACATAAGATATTGTACATTTTTAAATTGAATATATGTTTAAAAAACAGGATTAGAAAATTGTTGCATTCTGCTTTATTTATGTTTTAAACAATGCCATAACTTTTGCATTTTCAGACACAGTATGAGAAACATGTGTTTAATATTAAAACACATAATAACCATAATGACCATAATATATTTCCTTTAACAGGGTCTTCAAGATCGGTACTTTGGAGTGGTATCATGAAAACGTTCGTTCTCGCTTCAAGCGGTTCGGCAGCGCCAAGGTGATGCGATCGCTCTTCAAGAGGGTGAGCGGGAAACACAGCTGCTCTCAGAGTGACATCGAAGGTGAGTTTATTAATAAACATAAGGATTTATTAGTGGATTTGTTTCTGAAAGATCTCATGATTGTCCTGGCATGATGCTTGCTGTGAGAAGTGATTTAATACTTGTGTCTGGCATCCTTTAATCCTAGTTCCATTTCTAAAACTCAGCATCAGTTACTCCCCTTTCTTCCAAATACTGACTGTGCAGAGAGGTTAACCCAGCTGACTGGAGCAGTCAAAAACTGTCTTTCTGTTATCCTGGGAAGCTTCCAAGTAGGAATGCCTGTATGAATGTGAAGCATCAAAGGTTACAAATGTGGCAGTCTCAGGTCGTGGTCACTTTGAAGAGGCAACTGTAACAAATTCCCATCTGTTCCACTCATTTCTTTACAAGCCCTGTGGAGGTGCTGCAGGTCACAAGTTGATTCCCAGAGCATCAGCTGGAGCTTACCATATGAAATCCCCAATAAATGAAAAGCTTCAAGGAGATTCAACAGCTGCATACTGTACTGTGGCTGCATGGAGAATGTGTGTTAGCCCATCGTATCACACTCCAGCATTGGAAAATTGGTAAAACATCGCCATGACAGGGGTCAGTTTTCATGCATTTTTCCCCTGAGTGAGGCTCGTATTATCCCAGTGAACATCAAATGCAGATTCTTCAAGTTAAAGTAGCGAGGTTAGTTCAAAGTCATGAACGTTATCATGGAAAATTATTCATTTGAACAGTTATGCTAGGTTAGGAATATGCTTGAATTTGAAAATACAATGAAAAAAAATACAATTGAATAAATATAATTTTAAAAATTGTCCATTTTTGACAAAAATCGACTTATTATAGTATGACTTTTTTTGTCAAGTTTTTCGACATCCCATAATATGGTGTTTTTCTGTCATTATGGACAAACTATGGTCTAATATGCATCATTTTTAGCAAGTTCAGGCATTTTAAAATTTGACCATTTCTGACAAAAATCAACATATGACTTTTTTTTGTTTTTGGACATCCCATAATATGGTGTTTTTCTGCAATTTCTGGCCATATTATGCTCTAATATGTATCAACAGACTATAATTGACCCATTTTAAAATTTGACAATTTTTGCAAAGCTTGATTTTTAACATTATCTTATGTAAACCAAAATCTTTTTCCATTTGGAATAAAACAATCCATTAATCATATTTGTTTGTTGTGTCCTGGCGTCTCACACAAGATGTGGAGACATGGGCACCAAATTGAAAAGGGCATCATGAGGGCGACTTGTTTTTCACAATTGCATTGAGAGTAAAAAATGTATGTGATGATAGAGGCTTTGAGAGTTCGGACATTTTTGGTTTATGCAACCTGAAAGTGCTTAAAGCAGGCATGTCCAAACTATTCTACAAAGGGCCATGTGGCTGCAGATTTTTGCTCCAACCAATCAAGAGCACACCTGGTTCAAACAAACAGCTGTTTATATGAATCGTACCTGCTGTGCTTTTGCTTGGTTGGAAGGAAAACCTGCAGCCAAATGGCCCTTTGTAGAATAGTTTGAAAATGCCTGACTTAAAGTCCCCCTCCCCTCAGAAATGTTTTTGTTTTGTTTTTTTATGTCTGACCTTGACTATACTGACCTGTATCTGTGCAAAGTTTGTCACTAGAGAGGTGTTTTCACATTCCTCTGCTGAAGAGGGAGATGTCTGTGCACTTTCACATTCAAACGTACGCTGAGCAAGCTACTTTTGGTATGTCAAGACTTCAAAAAGCAAATCAAAAGCTGTAAAAGAAAGCTGAAACCTCTTGTGCAGTCAGTACGAAGAGCAGGAAAAACAAAAGATATTATTGTATGTTTCACAAACACTACCACAAATAATAAAGAAGCTAAATTGCTAAAATGCTAATTACGCTTAACATCTTAGAAGACTCCTGAATCACTAATGTTTTTCTCAGACCAGATGCTGACCCTAGCACCACAGTATTTAGACTGTGGGCCATGGAGCTCTGTGGCCAGGTCGCACTGCGCTTTACTGGTCAACCTAGCACACGAACGAAGGTGGTGGGCTGGTTGGAGGCCTCTTCTCCTCCTGTGTGACTGAATTGAAATATGACTTCAATGTTTCTTCTAGAAACATCTTAAGATAGACCAGATGCCACAACTGCAGATCAGAGCAGGCTGCAGAGCTCTGTGATGTCATATTTAGATGTGCAGCGCTGTGACGGTCAACCTATCTGGCTGCAGCACTGCTCTGTTCAGAGGTCAACCTGAACGCTGATGCAAGGCGGTAGCTCTCCATACACTGGGACGAGGAGCCTTAAAGCTGTTCTGGCTGCTGGTGATTCCAACACTTTCCCAACAAAATGTTAATGCATTTCTTTAATTTGTCACCCACCTGTCTATGAGACCCTTCATTTTTACGACACTGAGTCACAAGAATTAAGCTGCCTTTCTCTCTGATATTAAGCCGAGTCAACAGGCTGCCAGATCTGTCACAGGGATTTAATCTCTTCCATCTTTCCTGTTTTCCGGCTCTGGCTCTTCACAGCTGTGCCGAGTGCTGTCACAGACTAATGTCTCAGACCGGGCAGTCCAATGCTAAGTTCTTGTCCTTAACTGACCAGTGGAAGCTGAGCCTCGTGGGGCATTTACACTGCCTGCTGCACAGACATTATTAACAGAGATGCTAATGTGGTGAAAAGTCCTGTTTATGTTTGTCGTCCGTGTTTAAAGTCTGATGCAGTGACTCTATGTGGCTTCATCAGAAACTTTCCGGCACTTTTTTGTTTTTTGTCTGTTTGGAGTCACAAATCGTTGCCAATATCTGCTCGCCAAACCCTCAGCATATAAAACAAGTGACCTTGAAGCACACAGTATATCAGCATTATCACACACACCACGTCTCCAAGTGAGATCACAGCAGAAGGAGATCAATGAGTTATGAGGAGGCAGACGGGACTCCTGGTACTGCTTACGCTGAGTCACCCTCGAGGATTTTGGGACGGGATACATAACGAGTTGGTTTGCTGGCTTAGCCCAGCGGGCCTTGTGATCATCCAGTCACATGTCTCCCATTCTGTGCCTGGAATTGAAGGATTCAGTCCTGCAGAGCTCCAGAGAGAGACACACAGAGACAGAAAGAGGGAGGGAGAACAGAACTTTTGTTTGTCATGTATTAATGTGGAATCCGGCTCGTAGAGTGTACATAGACGCATGCTGCCGTTATGAAACAAGTGTTAACAGATGCATCATGTTTAAAATGCTCAGTAATTTATCACATGTAGATATTCATGTGACCACATGGATTAAATTCAACATGCATTCTTGCACACATTCTTTTTACTGTATGTATTCTGCTGTGGTCCGTTGGGCCCCCAAAGCTCGGAGGGTGTCATCCTGTGTACAGTATCTCTGTGTGCATGGCGAGATGTAACACTGATACTTACAACAGTGTCTTTGTTCATGCACGTTCTATAAAAAGTAGTTAACTCAATTAGTTGGCTGACCTCAACTTCTCAGTTTAATGGAGCTACTGCTGCTTCTGCTTCTGATTATCATTTTATGTGGAAAGTAAGGACAACCTGAATTATCCCAATTTGCTGAGCTATTTATTACAGTTAGTGAATGGCAAAATTGCAAATCTTACCCTGTTAATTTTCATTTCGAATTGTAATTAAACACAACTGAATAAGTAATGTCTTCTGTCATCTTTTCTGTTTTCCAGAGCCACATGGATATGATACACAGAGCATACCTGAGGTCCACAGTAAGTAGAATAAAATAAATGGCTGATCTAAATCATGAGTAAAGATGCTGTGACGGATAAATCTTTTGATTTATTATAGCCTACTTTGTCCTTCTCTCTCTGTAACGGAACAGTTTGATGCTTTTACTCGATTCTCACCCCAAGTAACCTTACATGTGTCATGCAGGCAAGGCGGGTCTTTACAGTGTGGTTGCTTCCTGTTGGTGTGTCGTTCATGAACGCTTCCTTCACTTTGAATCAATCTTTTAAATGACTTGGTACTTATGAGTAGTCTCAGTGAGTGATTTGTTCATTTTCATTCAGTACGTTCCCTTGCCACATGGCAGCTGCAGCAGCTCAGTCAGGACAGGAAACTGAAATGATTAGCTTGCGACTGAACTATGTGTCCTCAAGTTTGAGTTTCATTTGTCCTGTGACAGCTGTAGAGGCTCAGCTGCAGGGCTGAGCAGCAGAAATGAGTCGACTCGTTCGCGGCTCATAATCAGTGGTGGAAAAAGTATTCAGATCCCTTACTTAAGTAAAAGTACTAATACCACTAACCCTGCATTCAAAACTGAAGTAAAAGTACAAAAGTATCAGCATCAAAATGTACTTAAAGTATCAAAAGTAAAAGTACTCTTTATGCAGAATAAACCCACTCAGATTGTTTTATATAGTTTTAGTATATATATATATATATATATTGATTATATATATATTTATATAAATACTGTTATGAGGTTTAATAAAAAACAATGGCAAATTACTTTAAATGTTCAACCTGAAAAGTCACAATAAAAAAGTACAATATTTGCCTCAAAATGTAGTGAAGTAAAAGTATGAAGTTACATAAAATGGAAATACTCAAGTAAAGTACAGGTACCTTAACATTTTTACTTAAGTACAGTACTTGAGTAAATGTACTTAGTTACATTCCACCACTGGTCATAATAGATGGTTGGGTTTGTGTCTTTCACTCAGTACTGTAGAGGAGCTTAATGATTCGTTCATGATGCATGACATTGCTGCGCCGATCAGCATCCTAATGGTCCCAGTACTGTGGTGCGTCTTTGCACCTCCTTGGTTTTAACATGGTTCGAATTGGTCGTGACATTTGTGTATTATGCTTTGTCAACTGGGGCAAACCATGTTGCCTTCAGTGTTTGAGAACTGTGCTCAGTGCAACACTAGTTCAAATGAACAAAATGACCTAAAAAAGATTTGTTCAATTTATCATCTGAGAGTCAGTGATTCAGGTAATCGATTTGATTGATTTATTTTAATGTGAATACAAAAGCACCCACAACAATGTTCCGCTGCCTCCAAGCGGCAGTCATGCATTCTCTCTTATGGCCAGCAGGGGGAGACTCCACTGTTTGCAAAAATGAGTATATCTGTGTGTAAGTCAATAGGAATATGACCCTACTTTGCCCTTAATTTATTACCTCAGTAAATATATTTTTGTAAGTCACAGATTTTTCATTTTACTGTTATTAATTGTAGCGAAAAAGCACATTAGCTTATATTCATGTTACTGTCAATGTCTAGAAGCCAATGCAGGCATAATGACAGAGGAAAAAGATGAGGGGGTTCACAGTAATAACAAACTCATAATGACAATGCTAACCATGTTTAGCTCTACAGGTTTATCATTCTTACCATCTTACTTAAGAATGTAAGCAGTGAGGTTCAGAGTCAGGGCCTCACAGAAAGCATCATATACACTATATCATGTTTTTGTTTGTTGTAGTTTGGTTAATTACAAATTGGTTTGGAAACATGCATAAAAAACCTTTAGGTGGGTCTTCCATTCCTGCCTGTTTTGCTGTCATGGTAAGGGGTCGCTATAATTGCTAAATAAATGTTTATTCCATAATTTTACCACGGACATGGATCAATTTGAGCTGACACAAATTTCACCCCGGGGCCCCTAAGAGGCTTAATCCATCCATGTGTGTGGTCTTCCTCAGATCCATTCTGAAGTCACATGAACCTTCAATAACTAGTATGCTGCATAGTTAAGTAAATAGATATTTAATACATTTTGGTCAGAATAATTATGATGATAATCAATAAACAGAGTGATATTGTAATTTGAAATTTAGTCTCAGAATTGAATGTTTTCATTAGACTATTAAAACAAACATTTGAACCTTGCAGGTCTGTCTCTCTCATACAGTGGGCACAGTGGTTTGGGTTCTGGTTCGGCTGGCAGAGTCAGAGCTCGCCACGATTTGATTCACGTTGGCATATCCAGAGTAAAGGAGGAGAGCCAGGGAAGTGTTAGTCAGGGAGAGTCTACGCCGTTTAAAACAACAATTATGAGTGGAAAGTATTACTTTTATCTTTAGAGGTAGTAGATTACCAGTTGTAACAATGGTACTTTCAGTGTGCTTCCTTGCTGTGCATTTCTTTTTCTGCTGATTGTCTCTGACAAAAAGTCTATATTGTTAATGCATGTTGGAAAATATAAAGTATGAGTTCTGTAGCTGTTCAGCTATTTACTGTAATGTGTATGATATGAATCGGTTGTGTTGTTTGTGTATTTATCTGCTGATCTGGTAAACTCATTTGTGAACACTGGCTTCTCTCTGGAGCCTGAGCTGTTCCCAGTTCCTCCTTCCTCCTCCTCCTCCTCTCTCTGTATTCAAAAGGGAACTGTTACGTAGCAATCCAACTCGCTCATAAACACTCTCGTAAAGAGGGGCTGAAACACACAATGTTCCCTCCTTTTGCCTCCTTCTGTTGGACTTGTATGGATGGGAAAAAAAACATTTGCTGCACAATGTAGCGTTAACATCTCGCAGTGAAGACAAAGATCATTGGGTTAAATGTTGTATTGCTGGTTTGAAAGAATTGCTCACCTTCCTAAAGTAATTCTCTACTTGGGATAGTCTGCATAACGTGCATAGAGAAATGCTAGGTGATTTAATTTGTGCACTGCATTCCTGTTTAGAAATAATACACTTTGATGTATAGTGCAGTGGTTCTCGACCTTTTTGAGTCGCGACCCCTAATTTAACATGCATGTTGTCCGTGACCCCCGCTCACTGAACACAATCTCACACGCACAGTTCAGATCACCCAAAAAAGAAACAAAATGACCAAAAAAAGGAAACAAAATGACCAAAAAAGACACAAATTGACCACAAAATGATCAAAAAAAGACACAAAATGACCTAAAAAGACACAAAATGACCAAAAAAGACACAAAATGACCAACAAATACACAAAATGACCAACAAAGACACACAATGACCAAAAAAAGAAACAATATGATCAAAAAAGACACAAAATGACCTAAAAGACACAAAATGACCAAAAAAAGACACAAAATGACCTAAAAAGACACAAAATGACCAAAAAAGACACACAATGACCAAAAAAGACACACAATGACCAAAAAAAGAAACAATGTGATCAAAAAAAGACACAAAATGACCTAAAAGACACAAAATGACCAAAAAAAGACACAAAATGACCAATAAAAGACACAAAATGACCAATAAAAGACACATAATGACCAAAACAACTAAAACCCTTTAACACACGCTGACTTCCAAAATGATTTGGCGATCCCCAGAAATCATCTCGCGACCCCAATTGGGGTCCCGACCCCAAGGTTGAGAATAGCTGGTATAGTGTGTTGCATTTTCAGGAATTACTACATAACTTGCATGCTTGCATGCAGTTAAAAAGCATACCAGCCAGGAAATGGTAAATGGAGTGCACTTATATAGTGCTTTTATCCAAAGCGCTTTACACTACACATGCTCATTCACCCATTCATACTGGTGGCCGAGGCTACCACACTGGTCCCACCTGCCACCATTGGGAATTCATTCACACACCGATGAACGCAGAATCGGGAGCAATTTGGGGTTCAGTATCTTGCTCATGGATACTTCAACATTTAGGCTGCCATGGTCAGGGATCGAACCACCAACCATCCCATCAGTTGGCGACCACTCTACCCTCTGAGCCACAGCCGGCCGGAAATAAAAAGATAATCATAAAAAGACAAGTAAAAGGGATAAAAACATAAAAAGGAATAAAATAACTGATTATAATAACATTAATAACTAGTGATGTCCAGATGAAGCTTCATGAACCATTTTCTCTATTTTCTGAGCCTCATAGATGGCACTCTTGTTTTAAAGAAAGGGTGGAGGGAATGATAATTAAGAGTGCTTTTTAACCCTTTGTTGAACAGAGAGCGACATCATTTCTTAATCAACCTAAGCATCATGTTCTGTATATGTGCATTTGTTCCCAATCATCTAGCTATGTAATGCATGAAGTTTATTGACCTTGATGGTAATTTAGCTTGATTACTCTAACATTTCTGCTTTTCTATCAGCAGATGGCTATCAGGAGCACAGTGTGGATGCAACAGATTCACAACACTACAAGGGGGTATGAAAAGTATTTCTTTTAACTATTTAGAACACTGCTACATGTGGTTCTTTTCCATTTGCTTTTGTATATCCGGCTTAATCTCTGTTTATTTGTTGAGATCATTAAAACAAATAGGCATGTTGCAGCTATTTTGTAGGTACTTAAGTTTTAGTGAGTTTGTGGCCAGCAGAAAGCGTTCCAAAGATATGCATCATGAAACAAGAAGCAGATATTAATTTGTACTCAGACAGTAGAACGTGTCGCTCTGGTGTTCTTTTCTGCTAATTTATGTTGAGACGTCGCCATGTGCAAACATAAACAATCCCTGATTCACCTCAGCTCCACACACCTAACATGTAATGATTAAAAGATGTTTGAGTGAGGGAAACCAAAGTTAGTCTGCAAAACAGACAAGTTCAAACCAACATTGTGCATGCACACGTTTTTTTTGACACAACTCAGAGTCTGCAGGGCTCTGCTGTGTCAGCACTGACAGCTCGTTGCTCTGTTGTAAAGCAGAGGTGATTCCTACACTGCTTATCTGTGTGATCTCAGCCAGCACTCATGAACAACTGGAATGCCTTGACAGCTTGTGACGACTGAGGTTAGGCACGGTCCAGCCGGCGTTGGCAGCAGTGCATTGTGGGTAAATACCAGGCTGTCATACATAATCACAAACATAAAAGAGTCAGAGCAGGGTAGAAGGAGCCTCCTGACATTGTAAAAAAAAAAAAAAAAAAAAAAAAAAAGGCCAAACTGAGCCCACTGGAATTCGTCATAAAACCAAGACTACTATTGTTTATCCCACAGTCTCTGTGTAATGAGGGAGCTAAGCTTTGTTTATTTTCAATCACTGCAGCGGCTGCTGAGGAGAAAATAATGTTGACAGGAGCTCTGGGCTCTGCTGGGTCTCCGGATGCTTTGTCTTTGTTTCCAACGTGACTGCAGATGAAGGTTCTGTGTATATCTTCTATGATTGGGTTTGTGATGGATGCTTCCTGCACCTTGTTTGACTTTCACTTTGACAGAGTGCCCTCTACTGTTCACATGCAGTACTGCATTCATTCATTCCTGTAAGGAAACTTTTCTGACGTTTTCACCCACTCTGATGTTGTGAGTGGTGATTTGGAGCCTGCAGGGATACAGTTTTCTTGCTCAAGGATTCTTCAGTAGAGTGGATTCTCTGTCAACAATAGAAGAAGTTCTCCTGGCCCCAGTTTGTACCTCACATTTAATAATAATGCATTTAGTTTTATTAACAGTGCTAAGCACCTGGTTTCCTGGAGAGAAAAAACAGGTAACCCCAAACACTCTTCAAACCATCTGAAAAATGATCAAATCAAGTTTATAACCACATATACCATCATACACAGTGCAAAACATATATTTTCATAATTTTGCACTATTTTTTTCAGTGTGATTTTGAGTCGTGAGCAGTGACATTCACTAGCAGAGACCACCGAATCTACTATTTACTTGCTACTTACCTGCTCTGGAAGAACAACAAACCGATGTAGTCAAGTCACAACATCACTTCGGGCTTACTTTTCCTACCAGCACACTAGCATGAGTTTGTTACTTACAAAATGTTATATTTATAAGATGCAAAGCTTAGCAAAAATAAGATGTTTTACTCTATCCGTCCATCCATTTGCTTCTGCTTCTCCCAATGGATCGTAGATGGACTGGTAAATTAAGGAGTTCCGGCTCAGCTCCTTCTTCACCACAATGGTCCGGTACAACGCTTTACTGTAAACCCTAAAAAAAAATTTTTTTTTAAATGTTGTATTCCATGAATAGCATTAGAGTGGTCAGCTTACCTCTGAAGCTAAAAAGGCCTGTATGTGTCAAGAGAACGACTCGAGGAAGTCACTGTTACTTGGACAAACAAAACGTAACGTTCAACTTTGCTGCTGTTTTATTTTTTTTTATTGTTTTATTGTTTAAAGTTGCAGATTTAAGTTCACACAATCATCGGCTGTAGTGGGTTAATGGTGCATTCACATCCTCCTGGGTCCCATTAGCAGACCACACTGAAGAGTGTTCATGAGCTCAGAGTCATAATGTTTGAAACAACTACAAAGCAGATGTGTTGTATTTTATTGCTCAGAACATTTCAACAAAATGTTGACAGCTGATTCCAGTATTTGCATTAAAATCACAGCTGAATGCAGCATAAATGCCCTATAAAAAACGTTTTGTTTTTGTTTGTTTTTGTTGTTGTTTTTTTGAGTTTGCTATAGTTGTATTTTGCGACAAACAAACAAAGAGGCAAATGTTCTCTAACGTAAGTGATTGAATAATTGCACATACAGTAATGGTTCTAAAGTAGTTGTTTACAGTGTGCCACTGTGTGAAGTGTTGGTGAAGATTTCTGGATTCTTCCTCTCCTCTCCTCTCCTCTCCTCTCCTCTCCTCTCCTCTCCTCTCCTCTCCTCTCCTCTCCTCTCCTCTCCTCTCCTCTCTTTTTCATCGTATCCATCTTTCTTCCCTCTCATCTCTCCCCTCTCTGTTGGTGATGGTGTCTCTCTTTTTTGCTTTCCAAAGATGAAAAAGGCCAAAAGGCGGCTAACTGTTGATCCCATTGATTTCGATCTGGGCTGTAACTACTTCATCGAATCAAGAGGACAGTCGAATCAGGTAGAAGCTGGACCGCTCCAGAACCAGATCTCCCCCAAACCAAACCAGTCTGCATGTTTTCATACACGGGGCCCCATTGTCTGCTTCTTCTTTAGCTTGTTTCCTTTCTTTGACAAACATTGTCTGGTTTTACACCACAAAATCACATTAGTGCTGAGCACTGGTATTATTTATTTTTGTATCCGGCCACAATACACTCATTGTGTACATACACATGTGTGTGTGCACAGACACTAAGACAACTTGTCAGCTCATTAACATAATGCTGTGACAGGACAGGGTTTTACCAAATAGAGAGAGACTCAAGTGGCATGAAACCAAGTCACAACTGAATAATTTAGAGATTCAGATAGAGTTTTTGCATTATTGGCCTTTCTTAGCATCCAAAACAACTGTATATACTATATATACAGTACAGGCCAAAAGTTTGGACACATACCTTCTCATTCAATGCGTTTTCTTTATTTTAATGACTATTTACATTGTAGATTCTCACTGAAGGCATCAAAACTATGAATGAACACATATGGAATTATGTACTTAACAAAAAAAGTGTGAAATAACTGAAAACATGTCTTGTATTTTAGATTCCTCAAAGTAGCCACCCTTTGCTTACTAGAATAAAAGACATGTTTTCAGTTATTTCACACTTTTTTGTTAAGTACATAATTCCACATGTGTTCATTAATAGTTTTGATGAATCTACAATGTAAATAGTCATGAAAATAAAGGAAACGCATTGAATGAGAAGGTGTACTGTATATATTTATATATATATATATATGGTTTGTTTAGTATAATCAATACAAGTAAATGTATTTTATTTGCATGCAACATTGTATCCCTCCCACCATTAATAATTTTATTGGACCTGGATTTTTGGGGTAATTGTCTTATGTAGCTTGGAATAATGTGAAGTAACAGTACATTTAGGAGTTTTAAAATATGTAAGTAAGTTATCAATATTGTTTTACCCTCACTTTATTAAATTATGCATTTATGAAAACCCCAATGCCAACACACATCTTCTTTCTCTGACACAAAGTTTCCAGTAACACCTGAAACATCAGCATGATTATCTCCTGTGTACCAATAAACACTCACCACTCATCCTCGTTCTCAGGCCCCAGTCTCCCACGACATCATGGACATGGATGTAGGTGAGAGAGAGTCAATGCTTGCTGAGGCTGACATGGCCTCTGTTTTCCACCAGATTTTGGAGGACCAACGCAAAAGTCTGGACCTGGGAATGGCTCCACAGCAAGGTGAAGAAAGGACAAAACACAACTCAGCTCAGCTCAACACACTTCCACCAAAAAAAACGGCAAATTCACCTATAGCAAGCACACAAATGAAGACTTAGTGGAGTCACAAAACCAGTCACATGTTAAGGAAAGTTAGTTACAAAGTACAGAGAAGAGGCCAACTAGCCAACGCAACCAAAGCTCTACAACTCTTGAAAAACTATAGAATTCAGCCACATTTCCTCATTGTGTGTATTTTACATCTTTTTCAAAAAATTTTGTCCACTTATAGTAGGTCATTTCACATAGAAGTGTTTTGTAAAGAACTTGGTTTACAAAATAATTCTATTGGCCAGTTAAATAGCTGACGTCACATAGCTAACGTTAGCTAACAGCTTCAAAAATCTATTGTTTTAAGTTAACAGACACTACTATTCTGAGCTACAAGACAATTTTCTGTGCTACATCAGCATTAGTATGGAAACACAAGATATAAACAAGCTATTCATAAACAATATTTTTGTTATTATTAATGTGTTCATGGAGGTATTTCCATGGCATAAACAGATATGGTCAGACAAAACTTACACACTCAAAATGCTCCACGAACATTTATTACGTCAGATAACATCAATAACAACTTGAGTCGATCGATTTTAACTGTGTTTTTCGGGCTAGCTGTTGCTAAGATGTTGGATAAAAAGTATTCATATGACTTGCCTATTGCAATTAATTACAGTAACTGGATGAAATAATACTCCATAGCCTGCATTGATGACGTATTTGTCTGTTACGTTCTCGTTGTAAGAAATAAGTTAAATTCATACAAACTTGTCAAAAATTATAATCCAGAACACGTCAAATTACATAGACATCTATAGACATCTGTAGGAGCTTTGGTTTTAGGTGTTGTAGCAATTATCAGTTGTATAAGATACAGCCTGGAGGACTGACAGAGCTGGAAGATAATTAGAGATAATTATTTATTACTAGAAATCTTATTTTCAAAAACATTTAAAAATGTTCTGCTATGAGATTGGCTTTTGTCTTAACTTTTGCAGAGAGAAAAAAGTGAAAACAGTGATGCTTATTTCATTTCCTGATTTAATCTTATATTTTTTATGTGACCTTGCACACCCAGACAACCAGACCATTCCCTCACGCTCCATCTCCCGCCTCAGCTACTCCTCCTGTGGCAGCGGTAGTGCTTGGGGCCCCCGGGACAGCAGCAGCTACCTGCCGGGCCCCGAGGACTCGGAGGAGGACGACCACAGCCAGCTCTTCCCTCTCTACCAGTCTCACCTGGACACCTGCAGCCACATCTCCCAGGAGAGCCTGAACTCACCCAACCCTCCACTGCAGGTCTTTAATATGATTCATATTGATATATTTCAGTCATCATAAGAAATCCTCATTACATTACACTGATTCTGGCTTTGGGGCATTCATAAATTCAGTATTGATGTTTCCTGGAGCAGCCTTTTAATGATGCACTCAGCTCCTAAATCATGACACATTTCCTCCCCCACATAACAGTATATTAAACAATAAAAAGTACCAGTATGAGTGATTCTGGCCTTGTAATCCTTGGTATTGGATGCAAAACAATTTTGTGGTATGGCTGACTCCTATTCTGCATGTATTAACACATATGCACATTAAATAATGAGAAATATGACATTCATAGTCCACAGTGTTGAACCTCCCGCCATAATCAGTGCACAGATATTCTGTTAATTTACTTTACTGATGTATATTCAACCCATATGGCTTTTACTGATTTATCGTAAAAGTTTAATGTGCAAGACTTTTTATTCCTCGGCACAGTTTGAAAGATTTTAGACCAAGAGGCATTAAAACCAAGGAAACTTTTTTTTATTTCACATGGGCATTGTTAATCTCTGATGCTGTATCATATTGGTCTGATTCATCCAAACTCCACTCAGAAAACATTTTAACATTTTATTTTAAATGTTGCTTGCATGTCTTCTTGCTGACAGACCTGATAAGCATCGATTAAGACTTTTACACATCTTCATCATGATTTAGTTATTCTGCCATCCTTTTGATCTGTTTATTGCAAAAAATCTCAGCAAATTACTTTTATTTTGGGTTAATTTTGTAACTGAGGACTGTGCCAGCAGTCATCCAGATGCAGTTCTTGGAGAATGCGATGAAACCCACTGAGCTGTGTGCGTGTCAGGCTCATGTTATAAATCCAGACATGACTCTTGTTTAGTTTCCTGATGTATCGAGCCATGGTTGATCACGGAAAGCTTCTCGCACAAGAATAAACATGAATGTGATCATGCAGTCAAACTAGTGCAGCGGCATAAAAAAGTTTGAGGTTCTGCAATGCACACGTGCAGAATGTGTTCTGCAACGACGAGGTGAAGGTCGTTATCAGCTCAGCTGACTGCCAGCGATGCCGTTGCTATTTCACTGAAGCGGTTGTTGATGATTTGCGCCCCCTACTGGCTGGAGGAGTCAGTAGTTAGCGATGATATGAGACAAGCAATAAGTATGAATCGCTGTAACTTTGAGAGGTCCTGCAGCAGTTAGAGGTGTGAATCAGCGTATCGGCCCCATGATATGATTTTATCCCGATACTTGTAAAGGTAGAAAACATGACAGCACCCCAAAAGTGAAGCAGAAAAATCCTGATCACCCCTTAGTGCAGGGGTGGGCAACCCTTACTAACTAAAGAGCCAGTGTTGGCCAAAAAAAAGACAAAATCGCGGAATGGAGCCGCAAACCTTATATTGAGCCTAAAATGAAAATTAAACAGCCTAATAAGCCTAAATTAGCCTACCAACAGTATTAATAGTCATATTGAGCATTTATTAATATAATTTTGAAAACTAGTCGATCCGGGGGAACTCATAACTAAACTCAAAGTTGACAAAACTTAAAGTTTAAGGCGCCGGGCCGGAGACTTACGTAAGCTATGAAGCACATTTTAGTTGACTTAAATGTCAAAACTTTTTTAATATGCTGTAAAAAGGCTATACAAATTTACAATTAAGTAATACAAATAGTTTTTGGTCTACACCATTGATTAAATGAACATTTTAATGTAAAAATATGTATATCATTTTTTTTGTCTCAGCCACGGGGAGCCCCTGCAGGCAGCCTAAAGAGCCACATGAGGCTCTGGAGCCACAGGTTGGCTACCCCTGCCTTAGTGGCTGGCTTCAGTAAAGGTCATAAACCCCGTCAAAGGTTTATAGGTGCTTATGGTATCTTATAGTAGACGTGTGAATCCGTAGAGCCCCCACGATACGATTTTATCCTGATACATGAGTCGATACGATATTATTGAGATTTTAATCATTTTGTGATATGGTGATAATTGCGATACAATACATTGCAATTTAACTGTTTAACTGCATTTGTGTCCACAGAATTAAATTCAATCAAGAATTGTTTTGTCAAATAAGAGAAAATTCTCAGTGTCTTCATCTCACTTCAGTCTTTTTATTTCTCCACAATGAGAGTCAAACCCACAGACTGACCAACAAAGTATTCAGTCAAACTGAACTAAACTGATATCAAACATGTATGGACGACAACAGCTGCAGCATTTTATCAAACTTTCAAAAACAACAAGCTTCACTGCTCTGAAGTGTTTGAATAAAACATAAAAAAGCCAAACTTTGTAGCATTATTTTGACAACTTCCAGACACAGTATATATATATATAGATTAGATCTGCTCGTTTCATATGATACCAGTATCTCCAGTATATTCCTAAAAGTGAGACCGCTACGGCCTCCGGAAAAAAAACCCCAGCAAAAATACGCTAAATATCAATACTTGGAGGCCATGAATCAATAATAATATTGCGATACTATGCTGTATCGATTTTTTCCCCACTTCTATGCAGCAGACAGTCATAAATGTGCAAAACAAGTATTAGTCTGATCAGTCCAGTATTATGAGAGGTTAGCTGCGGACAGACAGATGGACAGAGTCAAAGCAGGCATTTTTAAATAATAAAAAGTAGTAAAAATGCATGTTGGCCTCATTAAAATAAGTAATAAAGAGCAAGGTGGGGTACGTAAACAAAACTATAAACTTACTTTTGCAATGTTTGGGTTGTAAGAAAGGGGGACATGTCACAAATCTCAATTCATGCAATAATTAGACAACAGACGACAGTCAACAAATCACTTTTCTTTTTAAAACTCCATATCTTTCTAGCAGCACATGTTGAAACACAGACTGACATGTTGAGTGATGAGCGGCAGACAGCTGCTAGATCAGAGGGAGGTTACATACATTACATCAGTGTCTATTTATGTCATAGCATACACGTCAGTCCCTGGACAAGTTCTCAACAACTGCTGCTGTTGTGTTCATGGGGAGCAGATAGAAAACAGACTTTGTTTACCATTAGTTTTGCTGACTTTGAGCGGCCTGTTGCCATAAATCACTGAGCCTATGTGTCCTCATGTACCCTACAGTTGTGTGCATGTGTCTTTAAGTTGATTCAGACACAATGTGGAACTAATGTGGAATTATTGAGGGAAAAGTCGGACTATCCGGATCAAGATATGTTCTTTGTAGTTATTATAGATAAGGGATATAGGAACAAAGGAAGTGACTGAGCCCTGTGTTATCAGTCCCACCTGGCCCTGGACTGACTTCCGCCTTTTATTTTCAGTGTCATGGCAAATTTGTCTCACAGCTGGGAGACACAAACAGGATCCTTTAGAAAACATACAGCCCAAACATGTGCCTGTCAGACATCAAAAACAGTCACAATATTTCTCATTGGCTCCAAGGGCCAAGCTGACGCACAGCAGTAACTCATCGTGCATACAAGTGCCGCTTCCCATTAGTTTGATTCTGATTTGGAACACATTCAAGCCGCCGAGCGAGGCTGAAAGTCAAGTGACGTGTCCAATTTGATTATGTTTGAGGAAAAAGAGGAATGAGGATGAGTCAGGAAGAGCAGACTCTGCACAAACATGGGGCACATATGGGATTAAAAAAAAGACTGTTTACATGTTTAATATACAGACGAATGACAAATTAATGGAAAAGCCTGAATGAATGAATGAATGGAGAAACATAACAAATGTGAATGCTTTAGGCATGAGGACTCACTGAATGGTTTGATGTCCACATCTGAAGACCTACAGGAGATTTAGACTGATGTGTTATGTCGTGTCAACACAGGAGGTCAAGGTCACGTTTATTTCTAGAGCACCTTATATACAACCAAGGTTGACCAAAGTGCTTTACATAACTGAATAACAACAACAACAAAATCCAATCCAATACAAGATACATAATTGAATAACAATAAACTCACAAATAAAAATAAAAGACAATTTGATCTAATAATATATTACATGAGATGTGCAATACAACATACAGAAACAACTTTCTTCTCACACAGGTTCGAAAGCCTGGGAGAAAAAATGAGTCTTAAAAGAAGATTTAAAATTGTCCAAAATTTTTTGATGACCGGATGTGCAGCAGTAAACTGTTCCACAGCTTCGGGGCAGCCACTGCAAAAGATCGATCGCCTTTCTGCTGTCGTTTTCACTCAATTTCACTGATGGAGCGGATAAAGACCATCAACTGTATATACATCCCCAATTCCAAAAGAGTAACTAAAAACAGATTGCATCACATTCAGAATCCTGAGTGTGTAATAACTAAAACAAAATATTTGTCTCAAAGGATTAGCAAATTCACAACTTTTTTGGAATCAGGGTTGTAAAGATAGACAACATGACAGCACCCCAAAAGTGAAGCAGAAACATATTGATTGCCCCCTGGTGGCTGGCTGCAGTATAGCTCATAAACCTCGTTAAAGGTTTATAGGTGGTTATGGTACCTTATTGTAGAGGTGTGAATGCCCAGAGGCTCCACGGTACGATTTTATCCTGATACTTGAGTCACGATATGAAATTATTACGATGTTAAGCATTTTGCAATATGGTGAGTATTGTGATACAATATATTACGATTTAACTCTTTAACTGCATTTGTGTCCACAAAATTAAATGCAATCCAGAATTGTTTTGTCCAGTAACAGAAAATTCTCAGTCTATTTATCTCACTTCAGTCCTTTTATTTCTCCACAATGAGAGTCAGCTTGTGGGAACCCAGCCTGTTTTCATTGAGATCGCATGACGTCAGAGGTCACATGACCCGTTGAAAATCACCATGAAACACTTTTAGTACACTTTAAAGTCTAATTTTGCAGCGTTATTTCATCCTGACACGATATCCTGACACACATGGGGGCAATAGATTCCTTAGATCTTCTAGTTATTAGTTTCATATTTTCATATGATACCAGTATGTTCATAAAAATGAGCCCCCTACGGCCTCCGGAAAAAGAAAAAAAACGGTGAAAATACTGACAGTCAGAATGCTAGATATCGATACTTGGCGGACATGAATCAATAAAATATCGTCATGCAAAATATTATATCTATTGTACAGGGTCATGGTTCAGTGTGTTAGTAATAGAGGGCTATAGAGGCAGGACATCATAATTAAAAAAAGGAATTGTTGTTTTAGAGGCAAAACTCAGAGCAAGAAAGTCTCTATCACATCAGAGAAACATGTGTCTGATGACTGTCTGCTTGACTTCCTTGACTTCTGGATATGACTCTTCTCCGTACCATGGGAAACAGTATAATTGCATTTTGACCCATCATCAAAGGGAACATTTATTTTGTTTCACTATAAATACAGTATCATTTTTAGCCAAGTGTAGTCAAGCTCTCTCTCTTCATCTGTTTGTTGTGGCGTCATCCAAGTCATCAAGTCATCAAGCGGACCTTCTCAGTTACAGTGAAATCACATGTGGGAATGAGGTGATTTGGCTTAGAGCTCAGACTCTGAAGATGTTGTTTGATT
The DNA here is from genome assembly GCF_030273125.1 of Centropristis striata. Taxonomy (NCBI): domain Eukaryota; kingdom Metazoa; phylum Chordata; class Actinopteri; order Perciformes; family Serranidae; genus Centropristis; species Centropristis striata. The sequence continues at coordinate 33,791,326 of NC_081526.1, read as the reverse complement.
TGTTCAGTATGAGTGAAATTGGTATCATATGGCATGCTATTACTGACAGCGTCACTGCACCAGCATCATGTAACCTATAAACTGTTCTGTTCAGCTTGTTAATACATGTGTGGTAACCTTTCGTGAGTGCACCAATTTATGTTTCTTAATAAAAACCAATTTTGCTTCGGAAATCCTATTATCTTCATATGCTTCTTTCTTTATTATATCTTCTCTTCATCATATGACTGTAGTCTCCCTGTCTTTTCCAGATCACTGACCTCAACAGACGGATGTCAGCCATTGAGAGCCTCTTGAACCACTTAGAGCACAAGGTCACCTCAACATATGATGAGGTAAAGTTCCCAGGCAATAGACTGTATCAAAATAATGGGTATAGGAACCATGAGGTCAATCATTCAGCCGACTCTTTAAGGTGTCTTTTAGTCCCAATACTGAACAAGACAAAATGTTGTGTGTTTTTGTATCAACAGACTATAATTGACCCATTTTAAAAAATGGATATTATATAGTATGACTTTTTTTAAGGTAATTTTTGGACATCCTAAAATATGGTGTTTTGGGGTATTTTTGGACCAAATATATTACCACATGTATCAACAGAGTATAATCGGGCCATTTTGAGCATTTTCAGGCAAAAATCTACTTTTTTTTGAGGGGGGCAATTTTGGATATCCCATAATATGGTGTTTTTCTGTCATTTCTGGCCATATTATTCTCTAATACGCATCAACAGACTATAATTGATCCATTTGAAGTAGTTTTAGGCATTTTAAAATTTGACAGTATTTGACAAAAATCAACATGCTCTAGTATGACTACTATGAGTATAATTAGGCCATTTTAAGCATTTTTAGGAATTTTAAAATTTGACCTTTTTTGACAAAAATCGACATACTATAGTACGACTCTTTCCAGCTTTTGAACAACCCATAATATGGAGTTTTTCCTGTAATTTCTGACCATATTATACTCTAATATGTATCGACATCTTATAATTGACCCATTTTAAGCATTTTTAGGTATTCTAAAATTTGTCAGTTAACTTTGATGAAGTGAAACACACTGTGAGAGTGTCAATGTTCAAAGCTGAAAACACACAGCGCAATGTTACAGCAACTTGTAAATTATAAGGTAACCGCGCCCTAAAGCTTACCCTGCTTTATCATTGATTTTACTCCATAATTTACAAAATTAACATCATGCTGTATTAAAGAAGACTTGAAACTAGTGAAAGAGACCATAAACTCATCCGTAAAATATTCACTGCGGTAATAAATCAAGTGAGAAGTAGACTTTTTTTCTCACAGACTTGTGTACAATTGGGCTTCTTTCTGCAACCAATAGAGTCTCCCCCTGCTGGCCATTAGACAGAATGCAGGTTTAAGGCATATTGCATTGGCTTCTCTTTTCATGCACCAATGCTTCATAGTGACACTTTGAATACAATGCAGGTGTTTGGATTTAAATACATAAGGAACACTACTGGGAAACTACAGAATGATGTGAAAACCACACTTATTTTCAAACAAACTACGATCTTCCTAAACCTATCCAAGTAGTTTTGTTTGAATACACAACCTTAGCAACCTGTTAAACTGCAAACATTTTGGACCATCATAGTTTAATGTGCACGGCTACCCAGCGGGTTAAAAAGTGATGCTAAGGGGTGTCTGTATGTAATGTATTGGAAATGAGAATGGGTTGAAACATAACACCACAGCTGCCAAATAATACTAATCATCATCATCATCATCATCATAAAAACCTCAGCCCAGCTGTTGCAGAAAGGGGCTTTGGGAATTACATGAGAATGAAAGTTTAAACCAAAGATTTTTTTTAAAGCTGGCAAGAGCATGTTTACATCAGCATATCATCAGGGACTGTGATAGTCCTTTGTTTCCAGCTGGCCTCATTGCATATGTCATAAAGTAGAAACTAACATACTAACAACAAACATTCAGTTGCAATGAACTACACATGAAATATAAAACTTAATTTACTGGCCACAGAAATGCATGTTCCTGAGCAGCAGCTGATGTCACAGTCCTGTCCTGTTCCTGAGACGTTCACATGTCTGTGCAGCTGACACAGCTGGACTTAATTAAAGTTATAAAAGCATTATGACTGACAAGAATATATACTGGAAATTGGCCTTATCTTCACAGACGATACTGGAATGGATACTGGAATGACCTCTGAGTGACTGCCACATTTCCATACATATATAGAGGCTTTGGCTCAAGCTTACATTCGCAGTTCCTGTTAGAAAATGTGCGATGGAACCATATGTGCGATGGTCTGCTCACTACTTTTCTTTCTTTCCTCCTGTTTGTCTTTAACTGTCTAAAAATTACAATTTTTCATCCTGATTTGTTGTATTTGCAGCTCATTGTTCACACATTGTGATAATGAAGAGGGGAATACAGTTACTCATATTCATTCTCCTCCTCATCAACGGCCATGTGTCATGTGGGTTTGGAGTCTGTTTTTAATTGGCGACGTGGGCTCCGAAATCCACACCAGTTTCATCAGAGGATAAACCAACCCAAAAAACAGCAAACCATAAACGAACACAGAACTGAAGCTCGTCTGGTAATTAGTGGTTATTCTGCTTCAGATGAGAGCAATATTTGATAGACTCATGCCTCTCATTTCCTCTCTCTTGTGGCGAAGCACATCTTAAATCAATTTGCATATAGCACATGTCTCGCTGGTTCTGTCAGAGCAGAGTCTACACGCAATCAGACTGTGTTAATGTCCGTTTGATTAGTCTAGTTAGAGTTTGCACTGTACGATGAGGCCTGATAGTGGTACAGTGTGGGCAATATGAACTGTGCAGAAACAGGGCAGCACAACAGGACAAGTCAACAGTTCATTATATTCAATCAAATGCAGTTAACAGTGATGACAGAGGCACATTTACCAGTTTGAAAATGGGCGGAATTGTTGGAGCAATGATCCTTAAAGTAAAGAAAAGCAACTGCTGCTAGCAGATTTTTTTCAGCCGTGGCTACAGAGCTGATTGACGCTACCTCTGTGGTTATAAAGAGTTGAAAAGTCTGTCTAGAGCTGACATTTAAATGATTTCTGCTGACTTTTTAAAAGAAATAGAACTCTATAAAAGAGTCTTAAATGTGCACAAACTGGTGGACTCAGGGGAGGGGCAGTTGAGCACTCTCCTTCCTTGGAGCCCCAATGTTTAAAAAAAAAAAAAAAAAAAAAAACTCTTGAATGTCCCCAGTGTAGACTTAACATGATGAAATGTCCTCTGGTGTGCCTTTGCAGTGGAGGACACATAATAAAATCCCACTAGGATGCCCTTAAACAGAGGAAACATGATAAAATGCATTTTACGATGCCGTTCCAATTGAGAAAAGTGCCCCCGTAGGTGCCATTGAATGGAGAAAACACAATGAAGTGCCCTCTTAGCTTCTCTTCCAATGCCAATGGAGAAAATATGAGGAAGTGCCCTCTAGAGTTCCCTTAAATGGATAAAACATGAAATTAAGTGCCCCTTAGGATGTGCCTCCAGTGGAGAAATGTGATAAAGTGCCCCAGGGAACCCTTAAATGGAGAAAACATGATTAACTATCCTCTAGAGATGGCACTCCTCCAATGAAGGAAACATGATGACGTGTCTTCTTGGGTGCCCACATATAAAGAAAACACAATGAAGTGCTCTCTGGGGTGTGCATAAATGGAGAATACATGATAAGCTGCCCTCTAGGATGGTCTCAAAATTAAGAAAACGTGATGCCATATAGGCTAATACATGCTGGAAAACTTGTGCCAGCTGGTGCCCATGGTGCCTATTTTTTTTTTTTCCTCATACAGTCTGAGTCTGCCATTGAATTAACATGATATCACACTAAAAGACTGTATCAGGCAGTATCCTCTTCATGATGATCCTTATAAAAGACATGCAGGGTTAATATATATTGCAGGGTGGAGCCTGATAGCCCTGGAACTATTATAAGTAGAAAATGCATTACCGTATTATTTATAGTGCTAAACAATCGAGGCGCCACACCGACTGCTTTCACTCCAGCAATGCATATTAAATCAAACAGAGACACAAACTATAAACATTCAGTAAAGACGTTGATGATTCTGTGCTCTGTTCCCACAGAGCAGCCAGGCTCCTCCGACTCCAAGCAGCACCTCTCCTCTTCCTCAGTGTGAGGAGGTGGACTTAGAGGAGCAGCAGCTGAGACAGAGGCTGCACGAGATGACGGACAACATCAGCGACCACGGCCTGACCTCTGATGAGGACGAGCCCAGCAGGCCACACTCCTCCCAGGAGATCCCAGCCTGGAGGAGCCCAGAGGCAACCAGAATACCCACCAGACCCACATCAAGGAGCAGCATTATTCTCTGCAGGCTGGAGGAGCAGCCTCAGCTGACTGACTCTCAGAAGGTAGAGATGTCTGTGGCACAATCAAATCAGCAGCAGAGGAAAATACAATTCTGTAGTCACACACGGTCATTTGATGCCAGAAAGTTCATCAGAAACACACATACAGTTCTGCACATCTGGATTGTTGCACATTCAGTGCTTTGTGAAAACAGCCTGGCTCATGAAATTCCATACCACCTCTGCTGGAATCCACTTCAAGCACATACAGTCATAAATCAAGTTAGTCAGACTTAGCATTTATTTTTCCTTTGCAACCATTGCTCACAGATTCTCTGAAACACAGAATTACTTAGAAAAGGATCTCCTTTTTAGCTAACTGAACTGTTTTCACTGGCATTTCTTTCCCTTATAAAAGTCACAAAGCTACAGTGCTCTGGTGAGGACTGATGTTGCAGGTTTTTTTGCATTACGTTACTGTACAGCAGTGGCGGACTCAGAGGGGGGGCAGGAGGGGCGACCGCCCCACCTCGTGCCTCCATGGTTGAAAAAGCTAAAGTGCCCTCTAGAGTGGTGAAAACGAGAGGAAGTGCCTTATTGGCTGCCCTTTACACATGCAGAAAAATGTCTGGGTGCCCTCTAGGGTGACCCTTCATACAAAACATGATTATGTGCCCTCTAGTGCAAAAAAAAACTTGATAATGTGCCTTAATAAGTGCCCTTTTAGTGCCCTTCTGGTGCCATGGTGCCTCTCTTTGGTAGCCGACAAACGGGGAATGCAAAAGAGGCGTGGCTTTCATGTGGCGTCGCAATGACCGACAGCTACATCGAGTTGTACTAAAATCCGCAATGGATAATGAAGCAAAAAGCAGATTAATAGTATTAATAGTCTGCCTGTACCCGTAATAGAAAAGCGCAATTAGATGCCAAGTTAAAAAAAAACATGATAAAGTGCCCTTGCAATAGAGAGAGAGAAAAAGAATCCCAATGAAGAAAATGATTGCAGTGATTTAAAAAAAAATGTCACAGTAGGATATCAATAAAGATTCTATAATACAATATCACCCAACTGTGAAAAATGTTATGCGAGGTGTTTGCTCTCATTTAGCCCCCAAAGTGGATTAGATTGATGCATTTTACTTAAAAATTTACAAATTTTCTCCCGGGCAGGGCATGCCCCCGGACCCCCTGCATGGTTTGGTTCAATGGTTTTAATTGTCAGTACCATATCATTTATTACTTTGATCTGGGTCTCCTTTAACTTAATGCTAATCGTAATAAAGGATGAGGTCTATTTCATCATACATGATGCATCATAGCTTTTTGTGTGTTGGTGGGGCCCCATGTTGTGCAGAATGTGCACATTTTTATTTTTTCGGCCCTGCCCTTCAAACAGTCTGAGTCCACCACTGCTGTACAGAGATGTTTAAACTGTATCTAAAGCAAAACACTACCTTGTACTCTCCTCTGAAGTTAAAACTTGACAAGGTGCAAACTTTCTTTTGAAGATGACTGTCTTGTTTCCAGAATGACTAAAAGGTGAACGGTCAACTGCTGTGGACCTCTGATCTGCCAGCAGCCCCTTTGTTCTGCTTATTATCAACAAAAAAAGCTCTTTCTGCTTTATCGACTATATCAAGCTATGCATGAGAACTTCAGGATATGCTGTTTATGAATGCTGTTCATATACTAAATGCTGAGACCTTATTTCATTGTATTAATTCAAGTTTTGCCACTGCTTAGGCTGCTGTAGTTAATATGATACTCATCCTCTTAGAAACACTCCTTACGACTATAGTATAATATACAAAAAAACTATTATATTCCATAATGATCCATTACATTTTGTTCCCCAAAGAATTGTATCAAAGACATGGACTGAGTGAGATATTTTCCAGTCGGATAATACACTTTCTCTAGGGTATATACTAGGTAACAGTGACTTCTCACACATTTTTTTGCTGCTGTTCTTCTAAGTCGTTGCAGTTTTCCCTGTGTGAACCATTTAATTGGTTGATAACACTAGAAACGTGAGGCTAAATGAAGATTATATTAAATTGTGAGATGCTTAAAAAACAGTTTATCAGTCCTTTTTATACTTCATCAATGGATCAATGGTTTGAATACAGTAACTTTTTTTGTTTTATCTTCAAACAAAACTTAAGTCTGGTTCACTGGTGGCATTCATTAAAGAATCATCCGTGGAGAGATTATTTTTTATGCCTTTATTAAAGTTTAATGAAAGCAATAAAAGCCTCACTATGGACACAAAAAGTGCTTGATTTTTTTCTCTGAAAAACAAATTCACATTTGTTTTTAATTCCTCACTTTTCCCTTGTAGACAAACCACTCCACAGAGAGCCTGGAGAGGAAGGTGCACCCTCTAGAGGAGGCATCCAAAGCAAGCTTCAAGGGCTCAACAGCCTTACTGGTGGAGCTGGAGGACCAGGTAGCTCAAGCTGCCGCCAACGTCCAGAGCGCCCAAAGTGAGGTAAGAAAAGAAAAACACAATCTGAGTTGAGCTTTAAGCAGTTGTGTTTCTAGACGAATTTTACTGTGGGGGCCAAGGAGGGGCCAGTGTTCAATCAGAGGGACTCATTAAAAAACGGAAAAGTTGACATTTAAGCATTCAAAACTTGGTAACACTTTACGATAACCAACTTAGTGATGTTTCTAGATGGTTTATTAACCAATTATTAACCATTTACAAAGTGTTTTACATATTTAATCATTTTTAACCAATTTCTTAAAGTTATTTGAATCATTTCAAAATCATTAACATACTTAATATGGTGTTAAAAATGTGCAGCTAAAGCTATTTATACACTATTAATCATAATTTAATTGTTTGTCAATGGTAAAGTAACTATAAACTTACATTAATATACCATATATTTGCCATTTATAAATGTTGTAGTTAGTCAAACATTAATAAATTATGTATTTACCATTCTAAATGGTTTATATATGGTTTATAAATTATGATGAAACATTAATAAACGATCTGTTTAACATTTATAAATGATGGTTATTGTAAAGTGTTACCCAAAACTTTTATTTTAGCTTATTCTAAAATCTCATTTAAGTATATTTTGAAGCTATAAATACATTGAAACAATGAAACTTACCAACAATAACAATTATTTTGTACGACAATGACATTTTCATGCACAATTACTTTTTTTTATTTTGAAAATGCAGGACAGTGAGAATGATTTTTTTTTTTAATATACACATGCTTTTATTGCACAGTTAAACTATTATACAATGTACACATTCTGGGTTCCTTTTGTGAAAAATGAGATATTGTTTGAACAAAAAACAGGTAAATTGATCATTTTATTATTAATTTGACACAGGGGCCACAGCAAGGGCCAAGGGCTTCTTCACAGGGGCAGTGGCCCCTGTAGGCCCCTGTGAAGAACCGCCACTGGCTTTAAGATTTCTTTTGAAGAGACAGAAAAGTGTGCAGAGCCTCTGTTTCTTTTTTTATCCCAAGGTCTCGTACATAGAGAACAGGATCGCTGCCCTGAACGCTGCTGGCATGCCTGTGGATAAAAGGAGAAAGGTAAAAATACTGATTTCATTTCTAAGCCAGAATTGTGAAAATATGTTAAATACTTGATTGACGTGATTTTGGGGAGCAGAGCTGTTCTGAAGGCAGCTTTAATCCTACTGGTTGGTTTAATGACTCGACTTGCTGGTTTGAATATGACTCCACCCACTTAGATTAAAATCAGCCAATAAGATCATTTCTATCTCCTCAGCAGGTCTGACAAACGTTTCTACCCTCCAAGGTGCCAAAATGACTGATAGGCCATATATTTCTCACATTCTCACTTCTCTCTGTTCTGTTTGTTTCTTTTTGCTTTGGTGTCTTCTAGTCTGCGATCCCGATCCAAGCAAGAAGACTTTCCCACAACTTTCCCACAAGTAAGAACTGACACTGCTGCCCCTGAGCGTGATCCCAAGGGCCTTCCGCCTGACTCAAAACATCTTAACCTAGTTAAACTCAGAGAACATGATGATCTGTTTTGTGAGCCGGTGAACACTGTGTCCTATTGTACTACAGCTTTCTTTTCCCCAGCTGTATGTCAGATGTTCAGAGTCTTTACATGCTTAAATATTATAATGCACATTTCCTAAAACCTTTTTAGGAAGGGGGTTTAAGGAATGAAAGAGGGGAGCCCAACCTGTCACAAGGTAGCAATATATCACAAGGGATAGGGTTAGGATTAGGGTTAGGGTTTAGGGTTGGGTTTAAAATTTGGTATGGGGTTATAGGGTTAGGGTTTATGGAGTAGGTTTAGGTTTGGGTTTAGGGATTAGGTTTAGGTTTGGGTTTAGGGGTTAGGGTTTAGGGATTAGGTTTAGGTTTGGGTTTGGGTTTAGGGGTTAGGGTTTAGGGATTAGGTTTAGGTTTGGGTTTAGGGTTTAGGGTTGGGTTTAGAGTTTGGTTTGGGGTTATAGGGTTAGGGTTTAGGGAGTAGGTTTAGGTTTGGGTTTAGGGATTAGGTTTAGGTTTAGGTTTGGGTTTAGGGGTTAGGGTTTAGGGATTAGGTTTGGGTTTGGGTTTAGGGGTTAGGTGTTAGGGTTTAAGGAATAGGTTTAGGTTTGGGTTTAGGGGTTAGGGTTTAGGGATTAGGTTTAGGTTTGGGTTTAGGGGTTAGGGTTGGGGTTTAGGGCTTAGATTTGGGTTTGAGTTAGGGGTTTAGGGTTAGGCGGTTAGGGTTGGGGTTTAGGGTTAGTTTAGTTGAGTTAATTTAGGTTTTTTCTGTGTGTCAGTATGTCGAGATGATGAACAACTTGTTACGTTGCATGTAAACCGGAATGAGCAATTTAGTGCTCTCGCTTAGTGGGGACATTTAAAAAAAAATACATTTTAAACTCAAGTACTGCTGTTCGGAGAGGACCAAATGCCATTAATTCACTTTCCGGCCGATACTTTTGCAATTCTGTTATTGTTAGTGTTCTTGTTAAAATTTTAAGTTTGGAACAAAAGTACAAAAGGCTTCATAAATGTACTGTGTTCATTAAAAACAAAAAGTGAGTCAGTAGAATATAGATGTACAATGCAGTTGCTGTATGTTTCCAGGCCAGGCTGACAGGTTTGTGAGGAACTCCCTCTACAGGGGCTCCCTGACACAGAGGAACCCAGTGGCCAAGCCCAAGACCAGGGCTCCCAGTGCGGTATGAGCCGTCTGTACGGTGCTGGGTGCAGTGAAGAGTTCACTTCCAACATTACATAGCTACCATTTGGAAAATGCTTCATCTAAACTACTACTAAACTAGAAAAGTCTTGATTATACGTTTTGATATTGGACTTTCAACCTAACCCTTGTGTTGTCTTAGGGGTCAAAAATGCCCCCCACGTTGTTTAACAGCAGAGGAAACCCCCTTAATGACCTGAGAAACATGAGAAAAAGTAAAACTTTGCCTTTGTTCATATTCTCATTAAAGCTAGCAGTACCTTTAGCAGTAAAAAATATTAAAAATCAAACCCCTACTTTAGTAAAATAATAAACAATTTGCCATAGGTCTGCTGTAATTAAAATCAAGTGGATTCCACTCATTAAATCCAGTTTTTCTGCACTGTAAGAGGATTGATATTCACAAAGTTTGTGATGAGTGACAGATTGTTTCTTGCAAAAGTTAATCAAGCTTCTTTATTTAAGAAGTTTAGTGAAGGTGGGTCATTTTTTACCCTGAGGACAAGTGGTGTATGCACAAAAGTTAAGACAACACAAGGGTTAAACAAACAGTTGGACATTTTGGGAAACACACTTACTCACATTCCTGCCAAGAAAAATCAATAGCACTCTGATGTTTGCCCGTTAGCTAGAGCAATGAGTCCATTATCTTAGCTTAGCTTAGCTAAGTATAAAAACTTGACACAGGGGGAAACAGCTAGACTATTTTTTTGTAAAGTGCTATCAGGAACTCCACAGCTCATTAATTAGTGAGCTCAGCTTATGCTAAGATAAGCTAACTGGCTGCTAGCTGTATCCTTAAATTTGATTAGGTGGACATTAGAGTGTTACAGTGCATTTTTCCAAATGGATCTATAGTTGGAAACAAACTCACTGGGCTTTGACTTCTTCTGCTGCTGGACCGTCCGGTGGTTGGCTTCCAATCAAGCTTTGTGCTGGTTTTAAATAATTGTATTTTCCTTTATGTTTTTCTTCTTCTGTTTCAATCAAATGCATTCTTAATGTGTGATCAATGTGCCAACTCTGTTTAATTATTCAAGCTAATGCTAAGTTGTTTCAAGGGCCAATACTTTTATTAATTATAAAGTTCTCTACTTTTGCACACATCTTTTGCTTTGCTTGGATTTAAATGAAGCCGAGCTGACAACTGAGAACCATTACAGGTTGAACTAGATAAGGGAGAAAACAATATGAACAGTATATGCCTGTTTTATGTTATATATATAAATACCATAATGTGTTTTCCACTAGAGAAAGAGAATTTAAAACACATGTGGTTGCAGATCTGTCTGAAGAAGTGTCAGTGTATAGATTGCCAAGAGTTCTGAAATATACTTAAAGTTAATGATAAAGACTTGGAAGACAACCATCTATGCCTAATATTCTATATTAGTTACAGATGTGTCTTGTAAAAAATATAAACAAATCCTCCTAACGATAATAAAAAAAACCCTTTCACTGGATGAATGTAAGCTGTGCTTCGTCCTCACCTTACATAAACTCTTCAGTGCTCCATACAGCAGCAATGGCCCTAGTGTACACCAGGAAAACAGCATGTATGTGACCCATAGGGCGAACATGAGAAACTGGCTCAATCTGGAAAATAGTAAAAACTACAATTTTGAAACTATGGCTCTACACTGAATGTCTATTATTATAATTATTATTATTTTCAGTGTGAACTTTTTGTCCTTAAGGGTCTGTGAGTTTGTATTTTAGATACACAAAAAAAATCTGTTTTCAGTTTCCTTTTAGTTTCTGCTCTTCAGCCTGTGTAATTGTTCTCAGCCTCCACATCAGACACAGTGATTCAGAAGTGATCTGCAGGTTTGCACAGACATTAGAGCAGTAGTTCTCAACCTTTTTGAGTCGCGACCCCCAATTTCACATGCATGTTGTCCGCGACCCCGGCTCACTTTATCTTTTATTGTTACTTTTAATCTAAGCCCTTTGCTAGTTTAAAGTTTAAAGGTCCATTCTGACCTCCTGAGTGTGTAACAGTCAGCTTCAAGCCAGAGACTCCTTAGAAAGTAATAACTTGATACTTTGGGAAGAATCAAATTGACCACAAAATGATCAAAAAAGACACAAAATGACCAAAAAATTACATAGAATTAAGCAAAAATGGACTCAAATTGACCCCCAAATGACAAAAAATGACCTAAAAAAGACACAAAATGAATAAAAAAATACACAAAATGACCAAAAAAAGGAAACAAAATGACCAAAAGACACAAATTGACCACAAAATGATAAAAAAAAGACACAAAATTACCAGATAAGACACAAAATGACGAAAAATACACAAAATGACCCCAAAAAAATACACAAAATGAACAATAAAAGACATTAAACGAACAAAAAGACTCAAACACATTAACACATGAACACTTTAACACAGTGGAGACAGAGCTGACTTCCAAAATTATTTGACGACCCCCAGAAATCATCTCGCGACCCCAATTGGGGTCCCGACCCCAAGGTTGAGAATAGCTGCATTAGAGAACTTGTAGTTCCTGTTGTATTTTTTTGTTTGTGCCTCAGTTGCTATAAATGACTTCAAAGCTAACATGATCTCATTAACTCAAATCAAAGCATGAACTGATCGCTGATCTAATCATTACACTGAAAATCATCATCTCTGTCTGTCTGTCTGTCTGTCTGTCTGTCTGTGTTTGTGTCTCTGTTTGCAGAAGCCGGTAATGACGCAGGGCTCCTGAGGAGGAGGCTGAGCATCATCTGACCACAGTTATATAATTATTACAGCTTGTGATCAACTGAACTTAAGCTGGAATCAAAGAGGTTGACAGACTGACATTGGGAGAACTTTCATTTATATTTAAATCTATTTCCTGTAATGTTGTTATTTTATTAGGATGGATCCATACCATGTTGATAGTATATATGCTGGAGTTACACATGACCTGCACTAACTTTGCTCCACCTGCATCTTGTCTCCTGACATTAACATGCAAGTTTGTGCATTCACCTTAATGTGCCGAAACATTCACATTTGCTGTTTTATTCTGAAATGTACTTATTTATTCCATTATTCTCATGATAATGAAAGCATTAACATATTAAAGTGACCTAAATTAACCTTACCTTTACTTTAAACTCTGCAGTCCAAATTATGTGCAATAAATATAAATCATATATTACAATTTTATACAATTTTATTTTAAATACATTTTTTAGGATGTTTTGTTTGTATCTGAAACACTTGCGAGGCTACTATAGGTAAAAATGATTTTAAAAATGTCATGATATCATAGAGAGTAGAGCAAGTTTGATATGGATCATTTAAGTTGTTGTGATGTTTATGAATCAAATAAATGCAGACATTGATGCAAATTCCTTGTGTGTGTTTTGCAAAATCCAACAGACATTTATAATGAATGTTCTAATCTTTCCCCCCCTATATATTTATACTGATAGATATAAATAATAATAATAATAATAATAATAATAATAATAATAATAAATACAATAATTCTACATAAACAGTGGTTTTATATTAACTTGTATCTTATTTATTACTCAAATTGCATTTGGAAATTATCCTTAAATTGGGACTTGGTTCTTTTTTTAAACTGGCAGTATACATGATTTATTTTAGTCATTCTGATATTTTGCGATAATAAAATGCAAACAACACAAAATTGCTTCTCTCATCAAGTCAGTATTAAACACATTAATAAATGTTCTTCTTGCATTTCGTTGCAGTCAGTGATAAAGGGATTGCATTATTTCCTATCTGAAGACTTTCATGAAGTGTCACAAACTAAAATATACATTGAAATGAAAGATCGAAGAAAAACACAAATGCAGGTGTTGACAATGATAGAAACCCTTTGGCCTTTGCAGTCACTGATTTTCCTTAAATTAATCAACTTTCTGTAGATTTTTAAAATGGTATTCTGTTTACCGTATGTTCAGTCAAAACTTCACTTTAACTATATGTTTAAGTGTAATTATGTATTAACATTGTTTGTCTCATAAGTCATATTCAATTATTTATCACCTAAAATGATAAAGTCATTTTTTTCTGCTTAGACACTTTGTGTCATTTGTGTCTCATGTGACTGAAATGTGACATCAATTAGCCTTTACATTTTTTTGTGTCTTCCTGAAGCAGATATCAGTTCTGACTCAGATCAGGCTTTTATTGTTGTCACAGTGGATACTGCATCCATACTTACCTGTTATGGTTCATTACACAGTCCTCTTCTTATTTATATATTTCAGTTTTAGTTGTGGGGTGTCATGTCTTTACGTGAACTAGTGCAGTGCTCATAGGAAGTATGTATTCAAATAGTGGGAGATTAAGTAGATTTTTCAATTATGGCCAAATGAGGTTGTGCGTCAAAGTGGGATGTACAATGAGGTGTGATACTCTTGTGTAGTGATAATATACAAAGTGTATATTGGGTAATACATGGATGTACATTGAGATATAAAGAGACACCGAAATAGTGATTTTAAGAAAAAGAAACTTAATCATTCAACATGGTTAGACATATATACAGACACAGATATAAGAGGGAATAAGTTTACATGCAGCACAAACAGATGGATGTGATTAATGTGAGTAAGGGTTATTAGGCATGTTGTGGGATGTGTAGATTGATTGATAACTATTGTGTTTCATATATTGTGGCTTTCAGCAGGACACCGCAGGGAGTTGAACCCCTAATCTCGAATAACAGAATTTGCACATTACATGCGGACCACTACAACGTCTGCTACTCCATAAAACATTTACTTTTCATAAGGTACGCACACCATCCAGCACATACACATTGAACATTGAGATTCGCTGGAAACTATTCGAATATTATCGGGAAATCGAACCTTGTAGCGCACTTTAAAACTCCTAAAGATAGGTAGGCTAAATAGACTTACAGATGAGATGAGTCAGGGTGGAAATCCAGAGTGAATTGTGTTACTGACCAGGTGTAGGCCTATCACACAATGGGGCTCCCCTAAAAGGCGTCCGATCGGAAACAGTGCAAAGCCGCAACACATCCTACCTAAATAATGATATTTTGAAAAATGAATTCAAAAATCTTCAATATCGAGGATGCACACCTTCGTGCCATGTGCAAGCCACATACGAAATCTTAGGTCAGTCTGACTAACGATCAGCGAGATATGACCTAGACACACACACACACACACACACACACACACAGACAGATGCTTCTAGCTTTTATAGATAGTTGCTGGTTCTTT